>NC_077232.1:61940492-62027992 GCF_027887165.1 Monodelphis domestica | reverse complement strand
CTGTCTGTCTGTCTGTCTGTCTGTCTCAGCAAAGATAGTATTCACATCAAGGTTCTCAAACTCCAGATCCATCATTTTTTTTTCTCTTTGCCACCCTGTCTCTCCTAGTCTTATTCTTTTAGCTAGATGGAAAATTTGAAAACTCCAAATACCTATACAACATCTCCACATGGATTCTCCATTTATTGTTTACTTAATCTTGAGATTTGCTCCTAGTATAAAAAAACCATGGCCTGGGAGTTGGGGGACCTGGGTTCCTCTCCTGGCTCTGGCATTAATTCTTAGTCAGTTCACCTCTCTGGGATTTGGATTCCTTTTTTGTAAATGCAGAATCCGGACCAGGCAATTACTAAGATTTCTTCCAGCTCGAGGATTCTTCTTGATCTTCCTTGCTGTCCTCCTACTTCCTGGAAATACCACCCAGGGGAGCCAGAATGCTCTGAGCATCATTCCAGGAGTATAAGTACTTGGGGGAGTTGTAAACTGACTTTCCTTTGACCACCGAATGGAAGTGATTTAAGCTCTGGCCCCTCTGCAGAATTTAATGGAAGCACAGCCCAGTTCATTGCTGGGGAATGCAGCTTAATTCTGCAGGTCAGGCACTGGGAGAGCTTGTGTCTTTGCCCAGGAGGGCCTTCTTCTCTGCCAATGGCAAAGTTGTGTTGGCCATTCCTCAGCTGCTGATCACTGCTGGGCAGAAGAAGCCCAGAAACCAGGGTCAAGCATTCAGTCTGGATAAACCTGCTCTAGGCTTATTGGCCAAGTCATGATCTGGACAGGAACAGAATGACATCCAAATCAAATAAAGCCCATCATGGGGCCTAATAGCTCACATCTGTAGGTTGGATCTGCCAGCTTCTTGGCCTCAGCTCTCAGGAACAGCTTCCACGGCCAGTCCTGGGGTCCACTGTGTTGCTTTGATTGAACCCAAATACTTGAGTTGGATGAGTCATTATATCTAATTGCTAGGCTCACACTATATGCCTTTACTGCCCCTTCTGCTACCCATCACCCAGTGTTAAGCTCTATTACTATTTTCGTCTTAATGCCTTTTTAGGAGCAAGGCATCTCCTTTGTCTGGCATTCAATGCCCTTCAAGATGTGGTCCTAACCTGCCTTTCCTGTCTTATCCCTGCTTTGTATACCAGATAGCTGAATTCAGAAAGAAGGGCTAGAAAATCAACTTTTATGGCAGTCCCTATGGTTTCAGTAGTCTCATATGCTGGGAAAATGTATAGGTTTTTTTTTTTTAAACCCTTACCTTCCATCTTAGAATCAATACTGTATATTGGTTCCAAGGCAGAAAAGTGGTCAGGGCTAGGCAATGGGAATTAAGTGACTTGCCCAGGGTCACACAGCTAGGAAGTATCTAAGGCCAGATTTAACCAGTCAAACTAGACTGCTCTCTATTCTTTAAACAAAATCAATGATTCCCACTTCTATGCACGAGTCTAGGCTTTTTCTGAAATACTTCCTCTTCCACTGTGTCTACTTATCAAATTCTTTCTCCTTCTTCAGGGCTCAGCTCCAGTGCCGCCTTGTCCAGGAAGCCTTCCTTTTTTCCCAGCCAGACATATTATCTCCTTTCTTCGAAGTCTGGGGGACTTTACACTTCTGATCACATTCTACCTTTTAAAAAATTTATTTGAATGTCATCCTCCCAACTAGACTGTAATCTCTGTAAGAACAATACTATGTTCATCCCTGTATGCCTCTTAGTAAATATTCTTAAGATATTTAAAAAAAATAAATTGGCATCTGAATCCAGCCCCTCAAAGCCACTTTCTTTCATAAATATCAGGTTAAAAATTCAATGCATCCCCGCAGGAAGAAGCCTGGATTTGAAGTCAGAGACCTTGGGCTCCAACTTGAGCTGTGAGGGGCTAGTGAGGTGACCATGGACACCTTCAGCTCTCTGGGTCTGATTGTAAGATGAGAGCGTTAGACTAAATGACTTCTAAGATACCATCCAATTCTAAGTCTGTAACCCTGTAGGCAGAGAATGTTCCGAGAGGTCCAGCTTTGTCCCAAATGGGAAATGGAGGCAGCCTTTAATCCTGGGCTGCTTGACCAGAGCCACAAAACTTCCCCTCCCACCAGGGCTGACCTTGAGCCCATGGAGCTGATGAAATAGAAGTGGACACTAACAAAGAGGAGTTTCCACAGTTTCAAGGTGAGTCAGAAATCCTGTGCTTTGCCTCCTCTCTGTGGCCATGTGTGAGAATTGCAGGCAGGAAGATTTCAAAAGTTTCTGGGGATACAACTTTGCCTAGAGGGGGGATAGGGGGTCATCGGAACCTTTACTAAGCTCTGTTCCATTCAGATCCTGGGAAAGGGGGGAGAGAGGGTTTTCTGCTGGCTTTTGGACAAGTAAAGGAGAAGCATGGGATCTTAAGGTTTTGGAGTTGAAAGAAACTTTGGAGAATATGAAGTCTAAGCCTTTAAACAGCATTTATTAAATACTCTATTTTAGACTTTGTGTTAAACACTGGTGATACAAAGAAAAAATGAAAACCATCCCAGCCCCCAATGGGGGAGACAGTAGGTACTAATGTGTATGATAACATTTTTTTTTTAAACCCTTACCTTCCATCTTGGAGCCAATAAGTATTGACTCCAAGGCAGAAGAGCGGTAAGGGCTAGCAATGGGGGTCAAGTGACTTGCCCAGGGTCACACAACTGGGAAGTGTCTGAGGTCAGATTTGAACCTAGGACCTCCCATCTCTAGGCCTGGCTCTCAATCCACTGAGCTACCCAGCTGCCCCCTGTGTATGATAACATTAAGAAACCAGTATTGATTCCTAGCTGTGTGACCTTGGGCAAGTCACTTAACCCCAGTTGCTAGCCCTAACCACTCTTCTGCTATGGAACAGATACTTAGCTTAGTTAGAAGATAATGATTTTTTTTTTAAGAAAAGAAGAAACTATTGCTGGGTTCAAGGGCTGGGACACTCTCCCTCTTGTTCTGGACCCTTTCTGGATGGATTTTGTCTTGAGGGTGTCTTGTCTCTAACTAGAAGGATTGGGCTTCCTTTTTTCAGACTCTTTGACTCATTAAGCTTCCACCCTGGTGCCCCTAGGGAAAATGTACTTGTAGCTGAAGTCTGGCTCTCGACCAGGTCAAAGCACTGTACAATATAAAGAAACAGCCTTAAGGATATGAAATGGAGAGATGCCCAATCCTTTTGTAGGGAGATTTGGGAGATCATTGGACTGGAGTGAGACTTCAGTCCCTCTCTTTGAAAAGGACTCCTTTCTACAAAACTGTGCATACCCTTTGATCTGGTAACACCACTACTGGGTCTGTATTCCAAAGAGATCATAAAAAAGGGGAAAGGACTTCTACTTGTGCAAAAATATTTCTAGCTGCTCTTTTTGTGGTGGCAAAGAATTGGAAACTCAGGAGATGTCCATCAATTGGGGAATGGCTGAACAAGTTGAACAAGGTCATGTTGGAGATAGAATATTATTGTGCTATTAGAAATGATAAGCAAGATGATTTCAGAAAGAGCTAGAAAGATCTAGATGAACTGAAGCTGAACAAAATAAACAGAGCTGGGAGAACATTGCACACAGTAACAACTCTGAGCACTATAATTATCCAGGACAATTCTGAAGGACTTATGACAAAGGATGCTATCCACTTCCAGAAAAAGAACTGTTGGAGCCAGATACAGTTCAAAGCATGCTGTCATTTTTCACCTTAGTTTACTTGTGGTTTTATTTTGGAGTTTGGGTTTTACAGGAGTATTCTGTTACAACAATGACCAATATGGAAGTATGTTTTATATGATAATACATGATCAAATTGTTTACCATCTCTGAGATGGGGGAGGAAAGGGAGGGAAGGAGAAAATTTGAATCTTATTTCAGAAAACATATGTTGAAAATTATTATTGCATGTTATTGGGAAAGTAAAATGTCTTTGAATAAAATTATTTTTGAAAAGGAAGAAAGAAAAAAAGGAGCCCCCAGTCCTACAAAGTACAGCTAGTCAGGAGGAACATTTGCTGAATTTACATCTAACTTGTCCAGGGGGAACTGTGGAAGTCTTAGGAGGGGGGGAAGAAGAGGCCTGAATAGAATGACAGACTGTTTTGGTTTTGTCTTTATGTCCTCACTTAGAAGGGACTTAATAAGGATTTGTTGAATGAATAAACAAATGAATGCGTATCAATCCTAGAAACTGCTTGTACCAATGTATCCGTCATGGAGATTACATTAGAGGAAAAACCATGCTGGGAGGCCATGGCCCTATAGAGCTGCTACTGTAGCCCAGTGCTTTTGAATATGTATCCAAGAGTAACTATCAAGATGGCAGCTGATTTAGTTTAGGAGCTAATGCAAAGTCCATGAGAAGTTCCTCTGATCAGAACCCAAGGGATACCTGCTGATTCTAAGGGACAGGTGCCTTAGGTGAGGGGAGCAATTTTTACCTAAGACCAAAAGGTATAGACCCAGAGTCCAGGCAGGAAAAGATCCTACTTATATAATATCTTAGGTTGGCTGCAAGAGATAGCTCAGTCTACGTTGAGACTGTCCCACCTAATGTTGGTATCTTTCCTGGTTCATTCCTAGGCTTGTGCCCTCAGTAATGGTCCCTGGTCTCCCCCTTCCTTGTGATAGCCTTAGGATTTATTCTAGGTCATTCTAGTGGCTCGGCTTCCCTTTCTCATAATTATGTCTATACCAGAATCTCAGCAGCGTTACCACTTGCATCTTTGGTGTCTGCCATTTTAGGTTACTTTGATATTGATTCATTTTGTAGGGTTAGGCTACACTGGCCGGCCAGCTATTAGGCCTTTACTTATGCACTTAGCATAGTGCCTAGTGCTTTGATTGACTTCTTTACACCTAGTAATGGAATGGGAGAGAAAATGAATGCCGTTATAACTAGGAAAGAATCTATAGGTCACATTTTGTGACTTTCTGCTGGGGGGAAGGGATTGTTCTTGCAGCTATGGAGCTATGGGGACTCCAAGGAGCATACCTTTTCCTTCTTTCCCCTGATGACTCCACAGAACTGACTCCCAAGGAATATTGATCATGATATTAGATCTAATTGTAGCTCCTGGGCATATGTTTTAGCTGGTCCTGCTTATCTTTCTTCTGAAGTAGTTAATATAATCATCTCATGTTTCTACAAATTCTTTCCATTCATCATTTCTTAAAATTTGGTGACATCCCCATATCACAGTGTGTTCAGACAACCCTCACTGAATGAGCACATATTTTGTTTCTAGTTTTATCAGTTGCTATGGATATTTTGAACTCACACGGGATATTTCTTTCTCTCATTGGGCTCCTACTGGAATCATTCAGTGGATAATTTAATAATATTTCTTGTCTAACTCCAAGTTGATTTCCAAAATGGCCATATCATTTCAGTACTCCATCAACAATGAATTAGCATGCCTGTCTTCCCACGGTCCTTATAGCATCAACTATTTCTGTCACTTTTGACAGTTTGATGAATGGGAGGGGATATCTCAGTATTTTTTTTTAAATAGGCAATGAAGTTAAGTGATTTATCCAGGGCTACACAGCTAGAGAATTGTCTGAGGTCAGATTTGAACCCAAGTCCTCACAACTCCAGGCTTAGCACTCTATTCACTGTGTACTTAGCTGTTCCTCAGCATTCTTTTACCCTAATAATTAGTGATTTAGGACTTTTTTGTGAGGTTGATGATTACATCTCTGTTTTTGAAAATTATTTATTCGTATCCCTTGATTACTTACCTATGGGGGAATGATTTGATCTTATTCCAATTTCTGTATAAATCTTAGATGTCAAAGATATTGGTAACAAAGATATTTTCCCTAAGATCATAGTATCTTTTAAGCTAGTTGCATTGGTTTTATTTGGGTAAAAGTCTTTCAGTTTGAGGTATTTTATATTATATGTTTTGCCTTTGGTAATTACCTTGTCTGGTTATGAATTCTCTCCCTAATCCCAACTGCACCCACATCTTTCTGTTCTTCTCTAACCTTTTTTACTGATAAGACATTTTATAATTAGATCATTTATTCATTTGGAGTTCATTAGGGTATGATAGAAGATTTTTGAAACCTGTTTTCCACCAAGCTGTTTTCCAGTTTTTCTTACAATATTTTCCAGATAGGAAACCTTTTCCTATCATCTGTGTTCTTGGTATATATATATATATATATATATATATATATGCACACATATTTATATGTGTGTGTGTGTGTATAAACATCTTGACTCCTATACTCTTTTCCTTCCAGGTCTTGCTCATCTGGTCTCTCTCCCCGGACCACCTAGCCCCGACCAACGTTTCACATGCAAAATTCCCTGTGGAGGGATAGCTGGGTAGCTCAGTGGATTGAGAGACAGGAGGTCCTAGGTTCAAATCTGACCTCAGACACTTCCTAGCTGTGTGACCCTGAGAAAGTCACTTAACCCCCATTGCCTAGCCCTTACCACTCTTCTGCCTTGGAGCCGATACACAGTATTGATTCTAAAATGGAAGGTAAGGTTTAAAAATAAAAATCCCTGTGGCCAAGCCCTGGCCTACAAGCCAGCCCTTCAGACTCCTAGTATGTTACAGACACATAGAAGAGGAACATATTTTAGAAATAAGTGAGACTATTTTACAAATGAGGAAATTGAAACCTGGAGAAAAGATAGGCAGTGAGCCTGTAAGAACAAAGATTAAAACCCAAGTCCTGTGTGCTTGCTAACAGATCCCACCACTTCCCTTCTTTCTCTTGGATTCTCAAAGATGACACTCTCTAGCACTAATTTCATTATGGGACCCCTTTTCTCCGTCAGCTCAAGGAGGTGGGTGGCTTCCTCTGAGCAGCCAGGACAACCTTTGGAGGGGATCGCCATAAAGAAGAGAGTAGTAGGTGGTGTGGAGAAGCAAGAGGAAGCTCACTTATCTCTTGTATGTTTATGTTTCAAGTTCAATACCTTGAAAAGTTCCCCACTCCCACCCCAGTCCCAGCACAATGACCCTTCTTTTAACCCCAAGGAGAAATATTTTACAGGGAATGTAGCCAGAGAATTGAACTTTCTGAAGTGTCCATGGCCATCTGAACTCTCCATACACACACATACACTTCCCCCTCCTTCCCTTTCCAATAGAAATATAAATGACTCCTGGCAGGATTAGTGTTTGCTCTGCAGTCCATCTTGTAATGTTATTCTCTCCAGCAGATGCGTTTTCCTGATTGAGCTCTGACCAAGGCTATGGGCAACATGCCACAACAGAGTCCTTGATGGAGAATAAACTTAATGGAGAGAAAATGAGGAGCTCAGACTAGATCATCTCCAAGGCCCCTTCTAGCCCTAGATCCTAAGAAACCTATGGAAGATGATGAGGAAAGGAGATAGAATCACTGAAGGTCAGAACAGGAGGATTCTTCAAGGACCATCTATCAAAGGATTACAGAATCTTAAGAGTCAGAAGAGACTGGAGAGCATCTAATGTGTATCTAAAACTATCACTGCAACATCCCCAACAACTGATTACTTGGTCTCTACTAAATGGAAAGGTTCTGATAGAACTTGAAATAGTTGAACCAAGAGGTCCCTCCTAACTGAGATTCTGTGAATCTATGAATTTGAACTGGCTGAGATGCTTATGCTGACTATCTTATTTTAGATTATATCTAGAGGGTAGCTGGATAGCTCAGTGGATTGAGAGCCAGGCCTAGAGATGGGAGGTGCTGGGTTCAAATCTAGCCTCAGACACCTCCCAGATGTGTGACCGTGGGCAAGTCACTTAACCCCTGTTGCCTAGTCCTTACTACTCTTCTGCTTTAGAGGCAGAAGTTAAGATTAAATTTAGATTAAATCTAAATTAAATCTAGAAACTTAGATTAAATTTTAGGTTAAATCAGTGGTTTTCAAACTTTTTGGCTTTGGGACCCCTTTAAAAGGACCCCTTCGGGACCTTTAAAAAACCCTTATCAAGGCTTTAAAGAGTTTTTTTTTTTAATTTGGGCTTTATCAATATTTATTGCATTATAAATATAAATGGATTAAAAATTTTATTCATTTAAAGTAATAAATAAACCCATTTCACATGAAAATAAATAACAAATTTTATGAAAAATAGTTATATTTTGCAAAAAAAGCAAGGAGTGCTATTGTTTTACATATTTTTGCTAATTTCTTTAATGTCTGGATTAATAGAAGGCAGCTGGATATTATATCTGCTTCTGCATTCTATTCTTTGTGATATGTTGTTTTGGTTGAAATACATCAAGAGAATTTGACCTCACGAAGATATGTAATTGGAAAAGGGAGGAATATTTTAAAAGGCAAATAACTTTTAGTATATTATCAAAATAATTTTGACCTCTAGATGCTTTGAAATAGTCTCTGGGATCTGGCGGGTCCTCCCACACTTTGAGAACTGTTGGATCATATCATCTCGGAGGTCCTCCCCAACAAGAATTCTTATGTTTTAAGAGGAGAACTGTAGATCAGTTTATCACTTATAACCTGAATGTTAACTGAATATAGGCAAAAACAAATATAAGCTATGAAAATGGGCTGTGGAAGCTCAGAGATAGCAGAGAGATAAATAAGTTAATGGTTAGGAAAATAAGAATTTGTCTTTTGTTTCTTCTGTTAAGTTAGACAAAGTACACATTGCCTACCCAGGAGTACCTTTTTCTTTTATATTATTCTATTGAGAATCTCTCATGACTTCTACAGAAAGCTAATTAAATTCATTTTGTTTTTACTTCAATAATTGAGAAAGAAATTTTTCCTAAGTGTAGACGTCCATCACAGCCCCAGACATTGCTATACTTTGGCAATTTAGTAGACAGTTCTAGCCAAAGTGTTAAGAATGACTATAGCCAGAAAATTTCCTCGGGCATCAAAGAGTCAGTCCATTATGGAAGTCTACAATGAATATCTTTCCAATTTGGTACAACAAGCCAGAATTTGTATATACTGGCATAATCTTGGAGAACCCTTTCAAAATGAAGTTGCAAATCCTATAATCCCCCCTTTAGAGATGAGGAAACTGCGGCTTGAAGAACATACAGCAGGAGATGATGAGTAAAGCTAATATCTTGAGCAATATTGTAATCCTAGGAGAGGGTTTCTGGGGTAGGAGGCACGTGGGCTGCCACATAGGAAACAGTTATTACACTGTGTCTCTTCTGGCAAGTTGAATTTTACTCTGCTGTGGAGAACATTTCATGGGTAGGTGGATATTTTTGCAATTTGTTTATCTAGGAAACCTGAGACCATTCAGAGCATCTGGTTTTCAGCAAAATTCTGAGCATCATCCAGGTTTCCAGTTGGGTTAGTGGAAATAAAGCTTGGGAAGCCTTGATCATTCTACATCACAGATCAAGTCCATGGCTCCCAGTGGGTCATGAACTCTTGGAAGTGGAATGACCCTTGAGAGGTCATGGGATCCATCTTCCAGTTGTCCAGTGGAGTCACACTTAAAGCCATGTGGCATCTTTAAATCTTCAGTTTTTAATTTTATTTTCAGAATCTGGAATAGGGAACTCCAAAATTCTTTGGTATTATGAGGTAAAACGTGACCAAGTCTTTGCTCTAGTCCTAAGGAGTTTATTTTTGGCATGTGACCTTTCATAGATAGTTGTTCCCAACATAATTGTCACAATAATACCAGCAACAGTGCACTGTTAGAGCACTTTATGCTTACAAAGACAGATATAGCATGGAGTATTGGATCAAAGCCTTGGAATCAGAGAGACCCAAATTAAATTTCTCTCTCTGACACATACTGACTGAGTGATTGTGGGCAAGTCATTTGACCTCTTACTGTCCCTAGGGAACTCTTAGATGATTGCAAAGGTTGCCTCATATCAATGAAATAATGTCTCGACCAAAAGAAAGGTTTAGCCAGGCCTAAAGATGGGAGGTCCTGGGTTCAAATCTGACCTCAGACACTTCCCAGCTGGGCAAGTCACTTGACCCCCATTGCCTAGCCCTTACCACTCTTCTGCCTTGGAGTCAATTCACAGTATTGACTCCAAGATGGAAGGTAAGGGTTTAAAAAAAAAAAGAAAGGTTTACAAGAAGCTGTCACCTGCATTTGATACAACATGGTGAGGTAGGTAATACATCAATTATTATTTCCTTATTATAGAGGGGGCACAGAAAGATAAAATGATTTTTCTAAAGTAACACAGTCAGTTAGTGGCAGAGCCATGACTACTTCCCAGGATTTTTGGCCCTGGGCCCTAGATTCTGTGGCATAGGAGAAAGAGCAATGGACTCAGAGGCCATGTTTAAATATGGGAAGGAATAGGGAATAAGCATTTATGTAGTACCTACTGTTTGTCAGGCAATGGGCTAAATGCTTCCTATAAATATTGTCTCATTTGATTTTCACAATGATTGGATGAGGTAGGTGTTGTTATTATCCCTGTTTTATAGCTGAGGAAGTTTTGGACAGAAACAGTTGTGTTTGCCTTCTTTGTTCAATCATTTTTCAGTTGTGTCCAACTATGACCCTATTTGGGGTTTTTGTGGCAATAGTACTGGAGTGGTTTGCCATTTCCTTCTCCAGCTTATTTTACAGATGAGAAAACTGAGGCAAACAGGAATAAGTGACTTACCCAGGGTCACCCAGCTCGTAAGTATCTGAGGCCAGGTTTGAAATCAAGATGGAGTCTTCTTGCCTCCAGGGGCTCCACGTCTTAGCCACTGCTTTACCTAGCTGCCCTAGTGACTTCTTCAGGAAGTGATAAATCATGGATGCACCATCTTGGGGTTGGGTATGGCAAAGGCAGAAAGAGCATTTATTGGGCTTCCAGCTGTTGTGGTGCAGAGGGGACGCTGGAGGGATCCCTGCCCCCCACAAAATGCTGGGAACAATGTGTGTGGCTTAGATGATTCACCTTCAATTGGATGCCTCATTTGACTTCATGGCTCCCAAACAAATCAGTTGTTCCACATCATTTTAGTGGTGACTTAAAATACTTATGGGGCTTAGAGCAGGGAGGAGGCAAAACCAAAACAGAGAAGTTTGTTTGATGCTCGTGGGAAAATGCTGCTGAAATTGGCCTAGAAGAAAATGAGAAAATGGAACAGCTGAGTGGGGCACTGCAAGGGAGGCCCAAGGACTTGGGTCTGCTCTGTGATTATATGACAATGGGGCCAGATCCCCAGGCCACCCAAGCTAGACACTGGGCATCTGCTGCTGCCCACATGCAACTGCTTTCTATGTGAGAAACATTAACAGCTCTTGAGGGCAGGAGCTGTCCACAGCTGAAGCTCTTTCAGAGTATTCAGGGGGTGGGAAGTTAGAAACAAAAGCGAAGATAGGATCTAGGCATGGGGACAGATGGTCCAGGGGCCAGAATGGATTAGGCTGGAATGGCTGGACAACAGGACCAGTTAACTGCTGTTGAAGTTCAGAGAAAGGGAGAAAGATCATTATTCAAGATCATTATTCGTAGGTCAATTTATCCAAGTTTAATCTCCTGGCCTTCAGACTCACATCTCTAACTGCCAAAAGGACATCTAGAGAGATCCAGAAAAGGTCAGAAAAATACAAAAGAGAGCAATAAAAATGTTTTAATAACCATTACCCAATACTATGTATTAGTTCCAAGGCAGAAGAATGGTAAGGGCTAGGCAATGGGGGTCAAGTGACTTGCCCAGGGTCACACAGCTGGGAAGTGTCTGAGGCCAGATTGAACCTAGAAAACTCCCACCTCTAGGCCTTGCTCTCAATCCACTGAGCTACTTGGCTGCTCCCAGCAATAAAAAATTTTAACCAAATGTCTTTAAAGCTCTGTCTTAGGCCTTCTCCTTCTCCCTCTATACTCCTTCCCTTGGTGAACTCATCAGTTCCCATGGATTTAATTATCATGTCTTTGCAGATGATTCTCACATTTATCCAACACCAACCTCTCTCCTGACCTCCAGTCTTACATTCCAGCTGTCTATTAGATATCTCGAACATTTCATAGACATCTAAAATTCAACAACCCCAAATTGAATAAACTCCCAACCTTTCTAGACTTTCCCTCTTACAGTGCTTCCCAGTCACTCAGGCTCACAACCTAGATGTCATCCTCAACTCCCATATTCCATCACTTGTGAAGTCTTCTTGATTCTACCTTCAAAATCTCTCTCATGTAGGCACCCTTTCCCCCTCTGATTCTGCCAGCATACTGGTTCAGGCTCATCCCCTCACATCTAGACTATTATAATAGTTTGATCACTGATCTGCCTCCTTCACTTGTCCATTCTCCATTCAGGTGTCAAAGTGATCTTGATAAAGCAAAGGGGGAGAGTTTGTCTGATCTCATCATCCCCTTACTCAATAAACCCCAGTGGCTCCCTATTACCTCTAGGACCAAGAAAACAACTTTCTATTTGGCTTTTAAAACCCTTCATAATCTGGCTTCTTTCTAACTTTCTAATCTTCTTGAACCTTACTGTTCCCTCTTCCCCCAACCCCCTTTGGTACCAAGCACTTGTTAAGTAACTGATTTAGAGTGGGAGAGACAGAGAGAAAAAAATAGACAACTAGAGTGGCCTATGGGAGGGTGGAGAGATAGAAGGAGAGAGGTAGGAAGAGAGAGAGGGTGGGGGAGGGAGGGAGAGAGAGAGGAAGGGAGGGAGGGAGACAGAAAAGAAGAGAGAGGGAGATTCTTTCTGGAAAGATCAGGAAAAATTTCTTGAAAGGGCAGCCTATAAACTGGGCCTTGAAAAAAAGAGGTGGATTCCAAAAAGCAAGGATTATAGGCAAGGGGAAGACCATTTTTCAGTAGAGGGGATACTCTTCAAAGATCATGGGAATTTTAAGAACTTTATCTTAAGGACAGCTGGGTAGTTCAGTGGATTGAGAGCCAAGCCTAGAGATGGGAAATTCTGAGTTCAAATGGGACTTCAGATACTTCCTAACTTTGTGACCCTGGGCAAGTCACTTAACACCCATTGTCTAGCCCTTACCACTCTTCTGACTTAGAACCAATACATAGTACTGATTCCAAGATGGAAGCAAAGAGTTAAAAAGAAGGAAAAAAAAAGAATTTTGCCTTAGCTTCCCACTCATTTAGCAAAAAGACCTCATGTTTATCATTGGAAAAGCCAAAAACTTACTTTTTCACTCTCATTTTAGATCCAGCTGGTGTTTCTGAGTTTTCACAGAGTTCCAGAATCAATCTTGGAGATGGAAGGGAGCCTGGAGGTCACCTTGTCCTAGCTGGAGAAGCTGAGCATGAAGTCACTTTTCCCTACATCCTCATCAATGATTACTTTTAGTATTATGAGCATGGTGTCTAGAGTCTATGCTCCCTGGTCCTAGTTAGAGTGAGGAGTTCTGGATCAGTCACAGCTCTCATTATCTGCTCAGTCAGAATTCCTTGGGTTCATGTCCCACCTCTGATATGTGTTGACTGTGTGACTTTGGACAAGTCACCTAACCCATCCAGGCTTTAGTTTTCTCATCTGTAAATTGACAGTAATAATACTTGTGCCATCCAACTACCAGCTTGATGCAGGGAAGGCACCATATGAAGGTAAGCTGTTGTTTTGAGGAAACCTAGTATAATGGACTGAGAGCTGGATTTGGAATCAGAGGACCAGGATGGGAGCCCTGACTCTGGCCCTGACTATCTGTGTGGTCTCACTTTCCTCATCTACTAAGTGAGGTTGAACTAGATGATCTCTGGGGATTTTTCTAGCTCTAAAGTTATTATCAGAAAACTTCTGTCTCACTGAAACACTGATTGGAATGTCCCAAGGACCTGTTTTTGTTATTATTTTTGACCAATAATGCAAGGTCAGGCAGGCTTCCCTGAAAAGGTCACACAAATATTAAACACAGCTTTTATGGACCACAGTAAAATAAAAGTATATTCAACAAAGGGGCCCCTGAGGAAAAGATTCAAAATTAATTGTAGATTAAGTAACTTAATCTTAAAGAAAGGGTGGGTCAAAGAACAAGTCACAGAAACAATATATAATTTCATTAAAGATAATAATGACAATGAAATGAAATACCAAAACTTTTGGGATGCAGTCAGAGAAGTTCTTAAAGGAAAATTCATCTCTCTAAACATTTTCATCAATAAAAGAGAGAAAGAACAGACCAACAAATGGGCATGCAACCAAAAAAATCTAAAAAACAAACAAATTATATCCTCCTCAATTAACTCCCTCAAATAGAAATCCTGAAAATCAATAAAGAAACTAACAAAATCAAAGATAAAAAACTCATTAAATTAATAAATAAAACAAGGAACTGACTTTTTGGGAAATAGATAAACCTTTAGTTGATTTGATTTAAAAATAAAGAAGAAAATAAAATTTTCATTTTAAAAATGAAGAGAGGGAATGTATAACAAATAAAGAAGAAATAAAAGTAATTACTAGAAAATATTTTGCTTATTTAAATGCCAGGAAAGCCATTCTAAATTCTAAATAAGCCAAAGAAATTCTAAATGAAGTGAATGAATATTTACAAAAACATAAAATGGGCAGATTATCAAAACAAGAAATAAAGGAATTAAAAAACCTAATCTCAGAAAAAAATTGAAAAATCCATAAATAAAGTACCAAAGGAAACAAACCTCGAACCAGATGACTGGACAAGGAAATCCTATTAAACAATTAAAACAATTAATTCCAATATTACATACTTTTTTTTTAAAAAGTAGGAAAAGAAAAGGTGCTATCAAATTCCTTCTAAAATAGAAATATGGTTTTTCATACTTAAATCAAAGAGACTCAAAACAAGAGAAACAAAACTATAGATCAATATCTTTAACAAATAAACAAATTTAATAAAATATTAGCAAGGAGACCATACTAAAATATTACAGAGTTTATAAACTATGAATAAGTAGGATCTATACCAGGAATGGAGGACTGGTTCAATATTAGGAAAACAAAAAACATAATGTACCATATTAATAACAAGAAAAATGAAAATAAGTATATCAGCAGATGCAAAAATGGTCTTATGATAATATATAATACCTATTTTTGTTTAAAAAAACACTAGAAATCATAGAAATAAGTGAATATTTCTTTAGCAGAAGTAGTATTTCTCTAAAACTAAGAGTCAGTATTGGATGTAATGGGAATAAATTGGAGGTCTTTTCAATATGATCAGGGGTAAAGCAATTATTATGCCAGGCAAACTCTCAAAAGATTCATTTATAGATCTAGGAAAAAATACAAACAAAATTCTTCTGGAGTCAAGTTAACAAATATTTATTAAATGCTTCCTACTTATGAGACACCATACAAAGCTTTGGGGATACAACTAGAAGCAAAAAGCAAGACAGTCTCTGTCACTTAGGGAGCTCATACTCCAATGAGGGAAGACAGCATACAAAAGGAAGCTAAAAAACTAGGGGAGGGGGTGGGAGTAGAAAAATCAAGGGTCAAGATCAGGACCTAGAGAGAAATGGAGTATTGAACCAGGTGGCCTGTAGGGGTGGAGAGGGATGATCTTTCCTTAAAGAAAATTCTGAGAAGAAATAGTTAATCAAATGAAGGGGTCCCAAGGGGCAGAGAGACCCTCCAGGTTAAGAAGGCTGCTAGAACATGGTGGCAAAGGCAGCTATTTTGGTGAGGAGAAACAAAAGATTTAGAACTTCAAAGTACATAGTGAAAAAGTTGCAAAAAAAGAGGGTATATCTCAAACTATACTATAAAGTAGGAGTCTATTGAAATGATTTGGTGTTGGTAAAGAAATAGAGAGATTGATACATGGAACAGATTAGGTATACATTTTTTTAGAAGCAAATGAGCATAGTAGTTCATTCTTTCCTGCTATTTAGAGTGGAGAAAAAAAACTGAAAAAAGGTTAATTAACATCAACAAAATCAATACAATCTAAGAAGAATCATCTTCATTATATTGGGAAGTTCCCTGGGCACCCTCCTGAAGGGCACCTCTCTGAGGGTCATTAGCGCCTCGAGTATTTTTTGGATGAGCGCCATTTCTCATATATTGTTGTTGAGTATTATCATTTTCTTCATTTGGAGAATTGTCATTATTTTCCCAATTCCTATTTCTAGAATTCTGGTTTCTAAAGTTCTTATTTCGATATTCATTATAGTTATTTCCATAGTCATTATTATAATTTCTAGAATTCTGGTTTCTATAACCATTAACATCATTTCTATAGTTATTATTTCTAAAGCTATTATTAAACTGTGTATTCCTTCCAAACATCTTAAGAAAGGTTCTACATTCCATCATTTTGTGGCCCTTCTTCTCACAGAAGTGGCAAGTAATAGATTGATAATTGAATTTCTGGAGAGGGGCAATTGTCGTTGGTTCATTATCATGCCCACTTTCTAATTTAGTCATCCTATATATTAAATATCTTATTTTTTTCTTCATTTCCTCCATGTCATCATTATTTTCTTCCTCCTTTTCTTTGTTTCCCTTTAAAACATATATAGCTGTTTTTCGCAATTCTTCAAGGTCCATATCTGACCATCTTGGGCATTGCGTTCTAAAATAATTCTTAATTGCTTTGCAAGAGTTATTTACAAAGATCCTTCTAACTTGTCTTAAACTACTCTCTTTAGTTAGGTCCCAATCTAAGTATCTGTCCCCAAACTTGATTATTCTATCCATAAATCTGGAGGGTGATTCTTCTTCCTTTTGCTTAATTTTTTCCAGTTCCATCCACTTATCTGTACTTTCTGCACATTCCTTCATTGCTGTGAGGATGGCCTCTCTACAACGGTATAGTTGTAGATAATCCTCAGGATTGTTATAGTCCCATTCGGGATCCTGAGATGGCCAATGTGCTGCATTACGCCCCCGGGTTTTGTTGATATGAGCAATTATTTTATTTTTTTCACATTCACTTAAAAAAGCCTGTAGTAAGTTCTCAACGTCCTTGTAAGACGGATTATACTGAAAAAATATGTCTCCCATCTTTTTTGTTACTAGAAAAGGATCTTGTTCATATGTGGGGATATTTCGTGTAAATTCATTTATTTCTTGGGGAGTAAACGGTATCCTATGTCTTAAAGTCACCACATCCCCATTCAATCCTATTTCAGGTACTTCTCTTAGAGGAAACAGGCCTCTAGTTGAATTTTGTACCTGTGGGTCAGTTTGACAAGGACAGGTTTCTCTAGGAGGACAAGATCTCCTTTGTGTTGGAATTTGGTTTTCTGTAGGAGAGGGAACATGAGAAACTGGGATTGCAGGGGAAGGGTTTTGGGGATTAAATTCAGTCAAGATTTTCACTGCACGAGAGAAGCAGTCTGTTAACTGGGCTATAGGGAAGGTGTTTTCCATCTCTATTTCAGGGAAGGAAACTTCCTCATTCAAAGGTTCAGAAACAGGTCTGTTTCTGGTAGAGTGGGTGTTTGCCAATTGATCCTGTAAGAAACTTTTTAGATCTTCTAATTGGGCTTGCATTTTATCCTCAATTTTTCCTATTTTATCCTCAATATTTTCTATTTTATCCTCATTTTTTTCTATTTTATCCTCAATTTTTTTTTATTTTAGCATCTCTGACATGAAAGAGGTCATCATAAAATGAGGTGCAAGAAAGAAGATGCCTTTTGAATCTATTGACTGAGAAAGAGTTCAGAACTAATCAACGGATAGAGAGGATTACAGAAGATTAAATGAGCAATTTCAATAAATAAAAAAAAATTTTTTTTTGCACAAACAAAACCAAAGCAGCTAAAATTAGAAGGGAAGAAAATAACTGGGAAATATTTTGTAGCAAATTTCTTTGATAAAGATCTCATTTCCAAGATATACAGGGGACAGATTCAAACGTATAAGAATAAGAGCCATACCCCATTTGATAAGTAGTCAAAGGATATGAACAGGCAGTTTTCAGAGAAACAAATCCATGCTATAAATAGCCATATGAAAAAATTCTTCGAATGCCAGTAATTAGAGAAATGCAAATTAAAGTGACTTTGAGGTTCTTCCTCACACCCATCATATTATGCAGCAAATTGGCATAATTGGTAAAAGAAGAAAAATGCCAAATGACAGAGGGGTAATAAAAGAATAGGCACATGAATGTCCTGTTGATGGAAACATGAACTGGTCCAGACATTTCTGGATAGCAATTTGAAATTATGTAGTTTACAGTTTAATAAACTGTGATCCAGCAATAATACTATTATACCTATACCCCAAAGAATATAAGAGAAAGAATATCCATATGTATAGTAGTAGTCTCTCGCTAACCGAGGATGACGATTGTCTTTGTGCATTTTTGTGCACAAAGACACTTGTGCGTGAAGATTTAAGTGGAAAAGTCGGTGCACAGAGACAGTCCCACTCTCTCGGCGTTGGAAGCCTGGGTCCAGTGGCAGGAAAAGTTGTTACACCTGGAGACTTCCTCAGCTGCTTTGGATGGCCGTGTTGTCCTTTGTGCTCCAACACGCCCTAAGCACTCCACAGTGCCTTGCTGTATTGCCATCTCAGCCGTTGAACCTTCTTGTTGGTTTCTTCCTCCTGTTCCGCCGAAAAAGTCTTCACATGCTGGGTGAGCAAAGCCCTGGTTCACCAGGGGTCGACGATGACGACCCGATGGCTACCCTCACAAGGTTTAGCCGGCCTGTCGAAGCTGTTGCCTGGGGTGTGGCCGTGGCCGCATGCTAGCAGCTACTGGGAGCCCCAAGTGAGAGCTGGGTGTCAGGTGAGGGTCAGAGGCTGGAGAGTTGCCTTAGGAAGACACAACAAGCCCTCCATACCAGAGATACTACTCCTTCCTGAGCACCCCATACACCCCATCCATATGTACAAATATACTTATAACAGCAAATAATTGTCTTCTATGAAGGTTCCATCAATTGGGGAATGGCTGAGCATTTGAATATATATGAATGTAATGAAAAACTATTATGATGTAAGAAATAACAAAAGTGAGTTTCAGAGACCTTGGTCCTAGACCTTGTTGCTCTTCTCTCTTAGAACTCAAAGACAGAAGATTAGGGTTAAAAAAAAAGATACATAATGGCTGTGACTTTCAACAAATCACTTAATATTTCATGCTCTAAGCAGCTGACATTTGGAATTATTGCATAATGAAGTAAGAATCAGAAGAACAATTTATACACTAACAAGATTTGAAAGACTTTGACAAAGAACTTTGAAAGAACTCTGACCAATGCAATAACCAACCATAATTTCTGACAATTCTAGATGAAACATGCTGCCTACCTCCTAAAAGAGAGGTGGTAGGTTCAGGGTAAAACAAGAGACACGTTATTGGAAATTGGCCAATGAGGGGATTAATTTTATTTGACTATGCATATTTATTAAAAAAGAGGGTTTTTTGTTTTCTTTTCTTTTTCAGTGGTTGAGGGAAAGAATTTTTGTTAATAGAAAAAAGTAACATTTAATTTTTTAAAAGCTCACTCAAATACTGGGAAAGTGTAAGGAACTCATGCCACACTTATTCCCTTTGCCCTTCCCAAAAATATAATATATGATTCTCCTCTGGGAAGGGTATCTTACTATCTTGTCGGTGGTCACAAGAGATTGTTCCCAACAACCCCATCACTAACACATTATTCCAACTGTGTACTCCTAGGCAAGTCACTTGCCAACCTTTTTTTTTTTGTCTCAGGTCTATAAAATGAGGCCATTAGACTCACTATATTCTATGATTCTTGGTTCTGTAGTCTCCAGCCTGTATCTCACAGGTCCCCCTAGAATAAAATATGTACGTTTCCCCAATACTGTGAATATTGCCTTCTTTTGATCTCTCTTTTTATAACAGTATCCATCCATCCATCTGTGTTGGATCTGGAGTCTGGAGCCCAATGCAAGGATCCAAAACAACCCCAAGGGATTCATGATGAAAAATGCCATACATAGCCATAAAGGAACTATTGGAGTCTGAATGCAGATGGAGACCCGGCATTTTCCATTTTATTTCCTCTGTAAGTTTTTTTTTTTGGGGGGGTACATGCAATAGGTGTCTTATGACATGAGGAAAATAGAAATATGTTTTGCATGCTAGCACTGGTACAACCAATATCAGATTATTTACTGTCATGGGGAGGGAAGGAAAGAGGGACAAAATTTGGGTCACAAAATGTCAGAAAACATTAAAAATTGTTTCTACATATAATTGGAAAAAATAAAAAATAGAAAGAGGGGGGGGATGCACTAGGTTTGGATCCTTAGTTTCACAATCTTGAACAAATCATATAATTTCTCTAAATCTTGGTTTCTTTACCTGGAAAATGGCAGTGCTGCTCCTTTCAAGGTTGTTATGAAGAAAGTGTTTCATAAATGACAATTGCCTCACAAATAGCTTATTATTATTAATGTTAATATTATTATTATGGATGGGGACTGAACCTGTGATTTAATTGATAAAGGGAACACTGGGATGATAGTCCCTCTGCCAAAGCAGATTTATACCATTTTTTTCCTACTAGTCTGAGAAAGCTGCTTAGAACACTGAGATATCAAGAGATTTGTTGAAGGTCACAGCCATTATGTGGTTAAAAAAACAAACAAACCAGTCCTTACCTTCTGTTTTAGTATGAGTTCTAAGATAGAAGAGTGGCAAGGGTTAGGCAATCGTGTTTAGGAGACTTGTCCGGGGTTCCAGAGCTAGGATGTGTCTGAGGCCAGATTTGAATTCTGGTCTTCCTGACTCCAGGCCTGGTGCTCTAGCCATTGTGCTATCTAACTGTTCCTTTAGCCATTATAGGCAAAACTTGAACCTAGGTCCTTCTGACTCTTAGAGCAGTTTTAATTATTTTATTATCATTATTAATTCAATAATTATTTATTATATTCCTTTTATGTAAAGAATTTGGGAGTTCTGGTAGAGATACAGATGAAAAGATGATGTGATCCAGCAATACCACTACTGAATTTGTACTCCAAAGAGATAATAAGGAAAAAGACTTGTACAAAAATATTCATAGCTTTTGTGGTGGCCAAACATTGGAAAATGAGGGGATGCCCTTCAATTGGAGAATGACTGAACAAATTGTGGTATATGTTGGTGATGGAATACTATTGTGCTATTAGGAATGATAGGAAGGAATTCTATATGAACTGGAAGAACCTCAATGAATGGATGCAAAGTGAAATGAGCAGAACCAAGAGAACATTGAACTATCCAATCAATTTAATAGACTACCACTGGTAGCAATGCAACAAGCCAGGACACTCCTGAAGGATGTATGAGAAAGAATGCTATCTATATTGAGAGAAAGAGCTATGGAAGTAGAACTGCAAAAAAAAAAAAGCATATGACTTATCACCTATCACTTGCATATATGGGTGTATAATTTGGAATTTTGGCTTTAAAAATTTGCTCCATAGCAAAAATGAATAATATGGAAATAGGCATCAAGTGATAACATTTGTACAACCCAGTGAAATTCCTTGTTGGCTCTGGGAGGGGGGAGAGAAGAGGAGAGGGAAAGAAAATGAATCATGGAAACATGGAAAAAATATTTTAAAATAAATGAAGAAAAATTAAAAAAAGAAAAGATGACGTGGTCTTCTGCCTTCACAGATCTCAAGGTCTAGCAGGAAGGATGCAATTGTGGACATTTATGTGTTGTTTCAAGGTGTAAAACTTTACATACATTACCTCACATAAGTCACATGACAAAACTATAAAGTCCATGCCATTATCTTATCTACATTTTACAGATGTTATAACAGTGATAATAGTTTAGTATTTTTATAGTGCTTTCAGGTTTGCAAAGAGCTTTACATTTCCATCTTATTAGTTCCTCAGAACTTTGTGAGGGAGACATATTAATTTTACAGATGTGGAAACTGAGACTCATAAAGATGAAATGATTTGCCCAGTCACATAGATATTAAATAAATATCTGAAGTGAGATTTGAACCCTGGTCTTTTAAAAATTATTTTTATTACTTTGACTTCACCATCATCAAGAAACACGAATAAACAAAAGATTGCATATGAAGTCATAACTCTTCCAAGTTCAGCTTTTTTTAGAGCTATACACCGACTTTAACACCCTACGACCAACAGCATATCCTTCTTGTCTGTGTTCCTCTGAATGTCATCCTGTTCTCATCTGAGTTTTTATCGTTGCTCTATTGTGTTTCATTCTATTTTTTCTTCTTTTCTACACATTGTCACCCTCTTCTGCCTCAAGTAAAAGCCATCCCTTATGATGAATTATAATCAAACAAATCAAATGTGTGTTTGATTGATTATATCTGAAAATGTGTGTCTTGTCCCCTATCTAGAGCGTATCACTTCTCTGCAAGAGATGAGGAGCCTGAAAATGGAGGCGTCCTTCATTCTGGGTTCAGAGCTCCACTACACACATTCAACAGTATATAGTATTATATGGCAAGCATAACTCAGAACAGGAGAGCACAGAATAACATAGCGTAGCATAGAATAAGATTGCACTGGATGGCAGAGAATAGTATAGGATAAGATAGCACAAAGTAGGATCGCATAGGATAGGATTGGGTAGCATAGGAGGGGAGAGACTAGCATAGGATAGGATGGGAGATAATAGCTTAGGCTAAAATAGCAGAGGACAGGATTGTATAGCATAATATAGGGTAGGATAGCAGAGAATGGGGTGGCATAGCATAGGAGAGGACAGGAGAGAAAAGCAGAGAGTAGAATACCAGACCGGATAAAATAGAATGGGATAGGATAAGATGACAGTTAAATTAGTTTCTCTACTAAAAGTATTTTATTTTTAGAGGTTTATTAAGATTATTAGAAATCAAGGATACAAAATAATAAGCGTGCCCATGGCTGAAAGCCAAATTCAGGACCCCTGCGCTTAGCCTACTTACTACATCCTTGCAATCTCCAAGTACAGGAAGAGATTGGAGTAGGTGTTACGGTCAGTTTAAATACAAATTGTGATCTTGGCCCAGGTGGGGATTCAGGTGAGATTATAGGGAATTCTGGGAACTGCCAAGGACTTCTAGGGATTGAAGTCTGGGGTTCAAATGTCCATTTTTACATAGGTCAGGCCAGACCAGGACAGAAGAGTGGTACAAAGTGCTAAATGAGGTCAGAGATCAGGAAGATCATGAGAGAATCCCTTATTTTTCATTCTGATTAATCACCCTCATGTAGTCACTCTTCCTCCTCCCTACCTCCCCTCTGCCCTTCCCCCACAAGAACACTCAGTTCTTTTCTGCCTTATAAAACATCAATTTCCCTGTGGGTGTAGATGTCTCTGAAGGGAAGTCAGTGACTCTTCCAGACATGGCCACTCCAGGGTGTTCTAGATGTTCTTTCTGGACCCCCCTGGATTCTGCAGAACTGTGAGGCTCTGGACTCTTACCACTGCCCCTCTGGCTGAGGCTACATTAAAGAATCTGTGCAGTGGTTTGTAAGGATAATGAAATTCAGGGGGATTCAGCTATTCAAATGACTAATGAAATCATTAAGACCTTGATGTGATGGTTGATCTTAGACAACAAAGGCTTTAGACAAAGCAGAGCCCTCTGCCTCCAACCTGTCAGACTTAATCTCTGTGTGACTTTGGTCAAGTCACATAATTCTCTAGCCATCAGAGGGAAAGTCAGTGTAGCAACTATTAATGAATAATTTGCTCAGGGAGACTGTGTCCTGGCATCTGCTCCAATAGTAGGTAAAAAGCAGGATTTGGATCCCTAGGTACGTTGGACTAGAAGAACTCTGAACTGGGGCTTTATTATTATTTTTTAATTATTTATTTTAAACTTTAAAAAAATTGCACTGTAAAATCTCCCTCCTTCAATTTCCTCCCTCATCCATTGAGGTGAACAACTTGATGCCAGGTATACGTGTGAAGTCATGTAAAGCACATTTCCATATTAGCCATTTTGCAAAAAAAAAAGAAAGAAAGAAAAAGAAAAACATGTTTTAAAAAGGTATGCTTTGATCTGGACTCAGTTCTCTAGAGATGGCTAGATTTTTCATTCTGGGTGCTTTGGAATTGTCTCAATCAGTGTAGTAGCCACGTCTTTTGCAGTTCATTTTGTTACAATATTTCTTTTACTGTGTACAATAGTCTCCTGGTTTTGCTCACTTTACTTTGTTTCATTTCCTGTATGTTTTCTCAAGTCTTTCTGAAACCACCCTCCTTGTCATTTCTTATGGCACAAGAGTATTTCATCACAATTATATGCCCCAACTTGTTTAGCTCTTCCCCAATTATGGACATCCCTTCAATTTCCAATTTTTGGCCACCACAAAAAAGAGCTGCTATAAATATTTTTGTTTAAATGGGTTCTTTTTCTCTGTGATCTCTTTGGGATGAAGACCCAATAGTGGTCTATATATAATATATATAATATATAGTGGTCTATATAATAGTTGGGTATACATGACTTGTATAACCCATGGACATATGAACTAGGGCAGTGATGGTGAATCTTTTAGATACCATGTACCATTCCCTGTTGCCTCCCTTACCCCACACAGGGGAAGGAGAAAGCACTCCCATGGGCCTGCTGGGAAGAGGGGTGGGTAAAGTGAGGAATGTCTATAGTGCAGGTGAAGAGGGGAAGGTGAGTGGCCCAAGTGCTCCACTCCCCTCCAGTTCTGCCACCTGTGAGCTGCCCACCTTACCCCCTATGTGCTCCAATTGGGCTGTTGGGTGGAGGTGCAGGTGATGTGTCATCAGGCATGGTAGAGAGTGGGAAGGGAACAACTCTACTTGAGCTGCCTTTCTAATAACAAACTCTGGTGGGAGGGTTGGGGGTGCACATTCCCAGAGAATATTCTATGTGCCATCTTTGGCATGTGTGCCATAGGTTCACCATCATGGAACTAGGGTTTTGGAGATGACAAGTCACATAAGTGCTAGCTATGAGCCTTGCTTTCCTCAATGACAGCTAATAATAATAACAGTAATCACTAATAATACAATACTTCACATATAGCATTTCTTTTTATACTTACACTTATCCTAGATGATAGGTGCTATTATTATCATCCTCACTTTACAGTTGAGGAAACTGAGGCAGACAGGATAAATGACTTGCCCAAGGTCACATAGGTGATAAATGCTTGTGGCCAGATTTGTATTTGGGTTTTCTTGACTCCAAATCCAGCACTCTGTCTACCTACAATTCCCCCATGGGATGAGGGAGTTAAGGAATTTTCCCAGAAAGTTGAAAAAAAAATGAATCCTCTCTTTTCTGCAGGGGAAGGGAGATACAATGGGTATCAAATATTGCTAATATTGTCAGACACATGATACATTGGTTGCTAAATTGATTTCTTTCTCTCTTTTTTTTTACTTTTAGCAATGGGTAGCTTGATGAATAGGGACAAAGGATGAATATATTTGGAAGTTAAGTTAATGTGGAAAATGCCAATAAAATGTTTTGTTTTATTTTTTTTTAAACTCTTACTTTCTCTCTTAGTAACAACTTTAAGATAAAAAGGCAAGGGCTGGACAAATGGACTTAAGTGACTTGTCCAGGGTCACATTGCTAGGACGTATGTGGAGCCTGATTTGAACCCAGGTCTCCTTGACTCCAGGGCTCTATCCATTGTGCCACATAGTTGTCCTCAAAAGTTTTTTTAAATGAAGGGGCTAGACCACAAGAACTCTGAGGTATATCTATTTTGGTTTTAAATCTATATTCCAATTAAAGGGATGCCTCTCAATTGGGGAATGGCTGAACAAATTGTGGTATATGATGATGATCGAATATTATTGTGCTACAAAGAATGGCAAACAGTATGATTTCAGAAAGAGTGGAAAGACCTACATGAACTGATGCAGAGTGAAATAAGCAGAACATTATACACAGTAATGACAATATCAAATGTGGAATGATCAAATGTGATAGACTTAACTTCACTACTAACAGCAATAGAATGATTGAGGACAATTCTGAGGAACTGAGAAAGAATGCTATCCATGAGAAAGAACTGTGGGAGTAGACATGCAGATGAAACATGATTTACCCAAATAAAGGGTATATGATTTGGGGTTTTGATTTTATAAGATTATTCACTTATGAAAATGAATAATGTGGAAATACATTTTGCATGATGATACATGTATAACCCAGATCAAATTGCTTGTCAACTCCTGGAATGGGGGAGGAAAGAAGGAGGGAGGCAATATGAATCATATAACTTTCGATAACTTACATGGAAATTTGTTATTAAAATAAAAAATCCAAATTAAAAAATCTATATTCCAATAATCTTCATTCCCTACAGGACAAGTAGGAGTGATATCTTTAATTCTAGAACAATCCCAAACTGATTCTGGAATTAGTCTATGTAGGAATGCTGGATCAAGTTCCTTAAACCATTCTCTTTAATCCCAGGCAGGTAACTGGAACAGTGGCTTGAGTGCTGGGCCTGGAGTCTGGAAAACCTGAGTTCAAATCCAGCTTCACAAATTTTCTAAGTCATTTAACTTAATCTTCCTCAGTTGTAAAAAAGGGATAATTATGGCCTCTAACTTCCAGGGCTCTTGTAAGCATCAAATGAGATAATATTTATAAGCATTGAGTCTGTTACACACCAGATTTTTAATAAATGTTTGTTTCCTTCTCTAGCCACCAGGATTACTCTTAGTCAATCAGCAAGTATTTCCTAGTGGATAGTGCACTGGGTTTAGAAGACCTCAGTACAAATCTTCCCTTTGACAGGTACTAGTTGTGTGACCCTAGACAAGTGATCTAGCCTTTCTGAGCCCATTTCCTCAGATATAGAGTGAGGGGGCAGGAAACCACAGCCTCCAAGGTTCTTTTCTGACCCTCAGTCTTGGAGCCCGTGATGACAAGAGAGTTTTTTTGGTGTTCTGCCCATATTACTGTGTACGGTGACTGAAGTCCTTGGATATTTCTCCTTCCTCTATCTCAGCGTGGGAAGGGATACAGAGAACCACCATACATGGTGAAAGTTTATCCCGATACCACAGAACAGAGCACAGCTGCCAGAAAGCTCACCACAGACCTCTCTGGGAGAGGCTGCTGAGTGGGGTGAGGAAGACTTGTTGGGGGCAAGTCAACTCCATGAGGTCAGAGCATGACTTGGCTCCCATTAAATGGCAGCATCAAGATGGGGTTTCTGATTGATCTTGGGAATTATTTTTTTTTTTAAGGGGAAAGGAGGGTTAGGGAGCATTCTGTACCTAGGATTTAATTGGTGTGGATACTCCCTACTGATGCAGAGTTGGCAATGGGTTCTATAATCCAAATCCCAAGAGTTGCTTGGATCCCTGAGAGGCGTGACTTGCCCAGGGTCACAGAGCTCAGGGTCAGTCAGTCAGTGGTCAGTTAACCAGAGGGTTGGTGTCAGAGATAGTGCTTGGAACAAGGCTTTCTGACACTGTGGCCAGCCTCTGATCTATTATGCTACAATGTCTGTCTTTTCTGTATAAATAGAAAGTTAAAGGCCTAGTGGATGGGGGACTGGACTTGGAAGACCTCAATTCAAATGTTGCCTCTGATAATAACTAACTTTGTGACCCTAGACAAGTAATTTAGCTTTTCTTAGCCTGTTTCCTTCCTTAACTATTGAGTGAGGGGGTAGGAATTCATAGCCTCTGAGGTTCCTTCTGGTCCTCAGTCTAGGAGCCTATGATGGCATGAGACCATAGAAAGTGAAAATCACTATAGAAAAGTTGGCAGGATGGTGCAGTGGATGGAGTTTTGGTCCTAGAGTCAGGAAGACTTGAGTTCTAATCCAACTTTAAACACTTAGCTCTGTGACTATGGGAAAGTGACTTAACTTCTACCTACCTCAGTTTCCTCAACTGTAAAATAGGGATAATCATAGTACCTATATCATAGAGTTGTTGGGAGGATGAAATGAGATAATAATTTTAAAGTGATTAGCACAATGTTCCACATGTCTTAAGTACTATATAAATGTCTGTTTACTTCCTTCCTTCTTTCTTGATCCAAATATGTTGCATGTGCAGCTTCCCCTCACTCTGGCCCTCACAACAACCTCCAAAAGCCCAGTGTACCCCAGATCCCCCACTGGATCCCTTGCTGGGGTGATATTCCAGAAGTTCTCCATTCCTAGGCCAGAGTGATTCTATGATAGGATACCAAGTAGGAGGGGCTGGCTCATTTCTTCCAAGACACTGAGGAAGAGACAGTTCTGCTTTTTTTAGGGAGAAAATTGCTGCTTGCTCTTTCAAATGGCCTTCTTCCATAGCCCCAGGGACCTAGTTAGGGAACTTTAGAGACCAAGCACCCCTCCCTGTCACTGGAACTCCCTAGAGAGGGACTCTGTAAACTCCCAGCTTTCCGCCACTGGGGGCTAGAACATGGTAATTGCTGTGGGAAAGACAGGGCTGAAAGCTTGCCTCTCCTGGGGGAGGGAAAGCTTGCCTTGTCTTTTCCTGTGTTTGATGGTTGCAGGAGCCACCAGATGCCTGGGAGGATCACAGTAGGTTGGAACTGGAAAGGATCCAATAATAACAGCTCACATTTATATAGTTCTTTGAGGTTTGTCACACCCCTTATATATGTCATCTCATTTGATCCCCAGGGCAATCTTTGAAGTAGGTGCAATTATTATCCCCATTTTATAAATGAGGACACTGAGGCTGAGAAAATTAAGGAACTCATTGATAGAGAAATTTATACAATACTTCAAGGTTTATTTAAAAAAAAAGCTTTATACATAAACATAAATCTCAGTTGAAAAACTCTCGAGCAACTCATAGCAATAGGTAATCTGATAATCCTGGACAAGTCCCTTAACCCCCATTGCCTAGCCCTTACCTCTCTTCTGCCTTGGAACCAACACACAGTATTGATCCTAAGATTGAAGGTAAGGGTTTAACAAAAATAAGTAATCTGATAAGGTAACACTGCAATTTGTTTCTTGGATCACTGAGACCAAGACATTGATTTTCTTGTGGCAAATTTGAGACAGTTAGGTGAGGGCAGCAGATTGAATTCTGGACAAGAAGTCAGGCAAATCAGAGTTCAAATCTGGCTTCATACCCTTTCAAGCTATGTGATTCTGGATCATTCACTTAACCTCTGTATATTCCAGTCTTCTCATCAGAAAAATGGAATAATAGTACTTATCTCTCAGAGTTGTCATGAGGATAAAATAAAATGAGACCACATTGGTAAAGAGTTTTGCAATCCTTAAATAATAAATTTAAGTAAATTTCAATCATTATTATTATTATTTTACTACAACTACTATCTGCTATTTTCATTGTCTTTCTGGAAAGGAACCATTACTGTCTTAGCTAGGCTGTTCCTTAGAGAACAGATTCAGTCCATATTTTCAACTTAGAATTTACCAGAATTCACTCTCTTTTTGTAGAAGGTGCTCTTCTTCCAAAAGCTGTGGGTGATAGGTAATAAAAGTATTGTGATTCCCATTTTATAGATGAGAAAAATGGAGCCATTGGTCAGATAAAATGGCTAGAATGCCAGAGTGGGGAGAAGAAAGCAGGTTTCCTGACTTCAAGTTCAATACTTTTTGCTTTGCCCCCATTGTGCTCCCAACATGGAAGCTTCTATGCTAGAAGAAGATCTGTTCCTCAGAAGAATAGTTTTTGGTCATATTAAATATTTATTGATTTTAAAACATTGAAAAAGTAGGTCCCCACTCCATTTTTTAAATTAAAGGGGACAACCTCTGCTTGCTTATCTAGGGTTGGCCTCTTGTTTGCTGGAAAGTCTCCCATACTGAGGACCGAAGGCTCTCTGGCCTCCTCTTCACAATTCTTTTTCAAACAACCAGGCCTCCAAGAACAGACAAGCTTAAAGAACTGGAAAGCGAGGGAATGCCCATCAATTGGGGAATGGCTGAATAAGTGATAGTATATGATTGTAATGGAATATTATTGTGCTATAAGAAATGACAGGAAGGAGGAGCTCAGAAAAACCTGGAAAGACTTACATGGACTGAAGCAGAGTGAAATAAGCAGAACCCGGAGAACATTGTTCACAATAATAGCAATACAATACAATGAACAACTAACTG
Source organism: Monodelphis domestica (assembly GCF_027887165.1). Classification (NCBI taxonomy): domain Eukaryota; kingdom Metazoa; phylum Chordata; class Mammalia; order Didelphimorphia; family Didelphidae; genus Monodelphis; species Monodelphis domestica. The sequence continues at coordinate 61,998,101 of NC_077232.1, read as the reverse complement.
TGAAGGACTTAGTTATTCTTGGCAATATGATGATCTAAAACAATCTCAACTGATGGAATCTGAATCTAAACCAAAGCACCTTTTTCATTTTCTTTCTTAAAAATTTTGGTTCAAGTTTCTTTGCACAAAAGGATTAACATAGAAAAAATATTTTACATTACTGCACATATAAAATCTATATCAGTTTCCTTAACATCTCAGTGTAGTAGGGCAGGGAAGGAGGGAGAGAATTCAAGAATCAAAATTCTTTTTAAAACGTTGGAAACGTTTTTCACATGCAATTGGAGGGGGATGAAGAATAGCCATGCTTCTTTGGAACCACGACTTTGTCTCAGCCCCTTCCTCTGAACTCAGGACATCTCAACTGTCTTAACAATAGTAGGGAGATTTAGTGTTGACACAGAATGGATAAAGGGAACCACATGAGAACCAAAGGCTTTCATGAGAAAGAAATCCCCAGCAAGAATCAAGAGATATGGAGTTAATGGAGGCTCTCTAGCCCCAAATACATTTTTAAAGGGTGCTTTTCCATTTTCACACTTTCAGATTTATGGGCCTGGTTCAAGTTAGTCTTCAGGGATGGGTCCAGCTTGGTATAGTTCACAGCTAAAAAGCTTGAGGGCTCCTTCAGGTCTGCAACACCAAGAATTCCTTTGAAGGATTAAAATAAAGGAAAAATGGAATCTTAAGTGGAGGAATACCTATGGAAAGGGCTGTGTGGTCACATCCCAGGAGGGTTGTAGTCTGATGAGCAGGGACACATTTGTACCCAAGGGGAAATCTGGAATGCTAGGTATGAGCTTACAGCTTTTCTACATGTCTAGGGTTAGGGCTTAGGAGGCTTTGAGGAATATGTAAGGGGAATAAGAATATGCCCCTAAGGTTACTAAACTGGGCATACCCTTTGACCAGCTAGTGACACAACTACCTGGCCTAGACCCCAGCAATCAGAGAAAGAAGAAAATGACCATATGTACAAAAATGTTTCTAGAAGTTCTTTTAGAAGAGCAAAAACCTGAAAACTATTAAAGTGCCTATTTCTTTAGGAATGACTGTAGGAAATGACTAAAAGGACAATTTCAGAGAAACCTGAGAAGACTTATATGAACTGATACAGAGTGAAGAGAGCAGAACCAGAATGATTTAAAAAATAACAACAACATTGTAAAGACAAAGAACTCTGGAAGACATAAGAACTCTGATCCATGCAGTGCCTAACCATAGTTCCAGAAGTTGGATGGTAAAGCATTCTTCCTGTCTCTTGAAAGACATGTTGGCCACAGGGTACAGAATAAGAGATATGGCCTATTGGCGAGGAATCTGTTACAAGGCTTTCTTCTTCTTTTCCCAGTGAGGATAAAGAAAAGTGAGAGGAAGAGAAAACTAGATTTTTTTTTGTTCATTAAAAAAAATTAAATGGACAAAGAAGGAGCCTTACCAATTTCTTTTTATGATACAAATATGGTACTGATTCACAAGCCAGGAAGATCAAAAATAGAGAAGGAAAATTAAAGTCCAATATCCTTAATGAACATAGATGCAAAAAAAACCTTAAATAAAATACTAGCTAAAAGTCTATAGTAAGTTATCACAAGGATTATTCACTATGACCAGGTGGGAGTCATACCAGGAATGCAAGGATGGTTTAATATTAGGAAAACCATCTGCATAATTGATCATATCAACAACCAAACTAATAGAAATCACAGGATTATCTCAATAGATGCTGGAAAAGCCTTTGACAAAATACAACACTCATTCCTATTGAAAATACTAAAAAATATAGGAAAAAAGGTCCTTTCCTTAAAATAATAAACATTTACTTAAAACCATAAGCAAGTATCATCTGCAGTGGGGATATTAGATGCCTTCCCAGTAAAATCAGGAGTGAAGCAGGGATGCCCATTATCACCACTACTATTTAATATTGTACTAGAAATGCTAGCAGTAGCAATTAGAGAAGAAAAAGAAATTTAAGGGATCCAAGTAGGTAATGAGAGAAACTAAACTATTACTCTTTGCAGATGACATGATGGTATACCTAGAGAATCTGAGAAAATAAAATAAAAAGCTAATAGAAATAATAACTTTAGGGGGCAGCTGGGTAGCTCAGTGGATTAAGAGCCAGCCCTAGAGACGGGAGGTCCTGGGTTCAAATCTGGCCTCAGACACTTCCCAGCTGTGTGACCCTGGGCAAGTCACTTGACCCCCCATTGCCTAGCCCTTACCACTCTTTTGCTTTGGAGCCAATACTCAGTATTGACTCCAAGATGGAAGGTAAGGGTTTTAATTAAAAAAAAAAAAGAAATAATAACTTTAGCAATGTTGCAGGGTACAAAATAAACCCACATAAATCATCAGCATTTCTATATGTTTCCAACAAAATCCAGCAGCAAGAGAGCAAGAGTTAGAAAGAGAAACTCCATTTAAAATCACTCTAGATAAGATAAAATACCTAGGAATCTACTTGCCAAGACAAATTCAGGAATTATATGAACGTAACTACAAAACACTCTTCACACAAATAAAACTAGATTTAAACAATTGGAAAAACATCAATTGCTTATGGATGGGACAACCTAATATAATAAAAATGATGATCCTACCTAAAATAATTTACTTATTCAGTGCTATACCTATCAAATTACCAAAACGCTTTTTAAATAGAATTAGACAAAATTATTACAAAGTTCATCTGGAAGAACAAAAAATCAAAAATATCGAGGGAACTAATGGAAAAAATGTGGAGGGAGGTTTAGCATTACCAGATCTCAAACTATACTATAAAGCAGTGATCATCAAAACTATATGGCACTGGCTTAGAGATAGAAGATTGGATCAATGGAATAGACTTGGGGTAAATGACAGTAGCAAGATGGTATTTGATAAACCCAAAGATTCCAGCTTGGGACAAGAACCCACTATTTGACAAAACTGGAAGAATTGGAAAACAGTATGGGAGAAATTAGGTTTAGATCAACATCTTCTACCCTGTACAGAGATTAATTCCTAATGGGTGAATGTCTTAAATATAAAGAGGGAAATCATAAACAAATTAGGTGAACATAGAATAGTATACCTGTCAGATCCAAGGGAAAGGAAGGAATTTAAGAACAAGTAGGAGATAGAGAATACTACAAAATGCAAAATGAGTAATTTTGATCATATTAAATTAAAAAGTTTCTGTACAAACAAAACCAATGCAACCAAAATTAGAAAGGAGGCAACAAATTGGAGAAAAAAATTTTATAACAAAAACCTCTGACAAAGATCTAATTTCTCAAATTTATAAGAAGCTAAGTCAATTGTACAAAAAATCAGGCCATTCCCCAATTGACAAGTGGTCAAGGGACATGAATAGGCAGTTTTCGGATAAAGAAATCAAAAATATCAATAAACCCATAAAAAATATGTTCTAAATCTCTGATAATTAGAGAAATGCAAATCAAAACAATGCTGAGGTACCACTTCACACGTGGCAGATTGACCAATATGACAGTAAAAGAAAATAAATGTTCTAGGGGTTGTGGCAAAATTGGGACACTAATGCATTGCTGGTGGAATTGTGAATTAATCCAGTTGTTCTGGAAGGCAATATAGAACTATGTGCAAAGGGCTTTAAAAGAATGCATACCATTGATTCAGCAATACTACTATTATGTTTGTACCCCAAAGAGATGGTAAGGAAAAAGGCTTGTACAAAATTATTCATAGTCTCACTCTTTGTGGTGGCAAAAAACTGGAGAATGAAGGGTTGTCCCTCAATTGGGGAATGACTGAACAAATTGTGGTATATGATGGTGATAGAATACTATCGTGCTGTAAGGATTGATGATCTGGAGGATTTCTATAGGAACTGGGAGAACCTCCATGAACTGATGCAGAGTGAAATGAGCAGAACCAGGAGAACATTGTACACAGAAAGTAAAACATTGTGGAACAATCCAATGTAATGGACTTTGCTACTTTTAGCAATGCAACAAGCCAAGACACCTCTGAAGGACTTTATGAAAAAATGCTAGCCACATTGAGAGAAAGAACTATTGGAGTAGAAATGCAAAAGAAAAACATGATATCACTTATCACCTGTATAAATGGGTATGTGTTTTGGGGTTTAGGCTCTAAAAAAATCACTCTGTAGCAAAAATGAATAATATGGAAATAGGTATCAAGTGATAAGGTTTGTTTAACCCATGAAATTACTTATTGGCTGGGGCGGGGGGGGGGGGAGAAGAAGGGAGGGAAAGAAAATGAATCATGTAAAAATGGGAAAATGTTTAAAAATTAAAATTAAAAAATAAATAAATAAAATAATTAACTAAAAAAGAGAAAAATTATATGTGAGGGACCCTAGGCCACTATTTAGAGGATGTTTGGAAGCCTTTCACCTTTAAATTTTCGAGGAAAGTACAGCCTTGGCTCCCCTCAGTTGAGACTGAAATAGAGGACATGTAGACGGTACAAAGCAAAGTTTTAGGGTCAAGCTTATATTCACACATCAAGGTTAAGATAATTATCATCTTTCATTTCAAACTTGGGTGGAATGGAAATTGGACTGGTGTTCCTATGGATCATGGATTCCACTATGGAAATAGATGCAATAGGATTTTGAGACTCATTGTTTCAAAATTATAGAATATCCGGGTTGATAGGAACTTCAAAGAACATCTAGTCCCATCTCTCACTGAGTTTATCAGGCCATTGAAAAACAGGGACCAAAATCCAGGTCTTCTGATTATTCCATGCTCAGTCTCTCCTAACTCCTGCTCCCCCACCCCCCAGGGTTTTAGTGTTTCATTTGATTTTACTAATGTGACAGCAGGAATGGAAAGATTTTTGGAACTAGAATCTGAAGATATTCAAATTTTGTCTCTCCATCAAGTAGTTGTGGGACAGTGGGAAAGTCATCCTGGGCAAGTCTGAGCCTTACTTTCTTCATCTGTAAAAGAAATAAAAATAGCTTCATTATTTATCTTACATAGTCATTGGGAGTATCAAATGGATCAATATGGTTGAAAGAGATTTGTAAGTTGCTTTAAAGCAGAGAGTTTTCTTTCTTCTATGTTCCCCCCTCCTTCCTTCCTTCCTTCCTTCCTTCCTTCCTTCCTTCCTTCCTTCCTTCCTTCCTTCCTTCCTTCCTTCCTTCCTTCCTTCCTTCCTTCCTTCCTTCCTCCCTCTCTCCCTCTCTCTTTCTTGTTCTTTTCTTGTTCTTTCTTTCTTTCCCTTCTTTCTTTTTCCCTTTCTCTCTTACTTTCTTTCTGTCTTCTTTTCCCCAGACCCGTGATTTCAGTAAGGTGGAAAGTTCTCAGTGAAGAACTCTCTCTCTCTCTCTCTCTCTCTCTCTCTCTCTCTCTCTCTCTCTCTCTCTCTCTCTCTCTCTCTCAATGTACATTGAGAGAGAAATACAGATCGATATATGCTCTGTATTTTATAGTCTTAGAGAATTGCCTAGGACCCGGAGAGCTTAAGTGATTTGCCCAGGATAACCCAGCCAAGATACATTGGAAATAAGACTTTAATGCACTATACCAGCTGCCTCTCTGTACTTTCAGGATTATTAAGACTAAGACAGGATTATATGTAGCCTTGAATCCTGTTGGAAACCACAAAGGTAAGAATCACTTGATATGTAAGGTTTTCCAAGAGCAGTTTAACCTGGTAGGGCAAATGGTCGGATTTCACTTTTAGGCAGACAATTTCCAAGTCAACTTTCTATCCCGCCTCACTTTTCTCTTCCCTGAAATGGGAAGAAGGCTCTCTAATTCACCCAGTGGGTGTGGCAAGAGACTATCAGGCAAGCAGTGCCCTTGGTACTTATGTTGCCAAGCAATGTGGTCCAGAGGGCGGTAGTTTTCCCACAGTGAAATCCTGTAACTTTCCGTGCAATTTTATAGGGAGAATTTCCCTGTAACTTTCCATGAAACTGGACCAAGCTGGTATGGCTAGGAGAGTTGAGGGTGACTCAGCATGGGTGGTCCACACAAACACGGCTGAGTGTGGGGACAGAAAATCCAAATGCTCCCTGGTGTCTTTGAGATGACTAGCCTGGAGCTATCCAACATGGAAATATGGCCCTAGCTCTGGACTACAGAGAGGCTGGAAAGTTAGCCCAAGAGCTGACCACAGTGGATCTCGTGCCACACCCAAGCCAATGTTGCTGTGGTTGAGAAACACCATCGGAACTGGGGTTGCTAGTTTGGAAAATGGAAGCTTCCCATTTAGCAGAGACTGTGCAAATCCTCTAAGCTGGTTTGCCTCCTGTCATGCCTCTCCTGGGTTGTGCTGGCTTTAAATTTGAAAAAAAAAAAAGGAAGTAAAACCAACTAACATAACGAGTTAAAAAAAGACAAGAGCCTTGTGTATTCTGGGAGGAGAGAAGCTTTTTGGAAATCTGGGCTGCCCACAGGGAGGCAATAGAACCTTCTGCTGTAATTGGGGTAAAGGCAGGATAGGGGAAGTAGTATCATGCCCATTTTATAGATGGGAATACTGCTACTTAGAGGGAAATGTATTTATCTAGGGTCACAGAGCTAATAAATTATAATAAAAATCAAAATAGTTAAAATAGTTAAATTAAATTAAAATAATTAAATTTAATTTAAAAAATAATTAAAAAACAAGTATTTATTAATTGCCTACTATGTGCTAGGCAGTGCTCAGGGTGCTCCTTAATAGCAACGAGCATTTAGAAAGTACTGTAAAGTTTGGAAAACCCTTAAACACCTTCTGTGAACTTCACAGGTCCATCCCATGGACCCAAGGCTACAACTTTTGACTCTCAACCCACAACTCTTTCTTCTGCATGGTATGGGCTGCTGCCTCTCCTACTTGGAATTCAGGGAAGGTATTTGAGAGGAGAGGAGGCTTTGAGTAGGACCTCCAAGAATGGGTAGCTTTATCAGGCCAGTGAGGAGGAGCCAGGGTGGGGAAAAGAGAAGGATCAAAGTCTTAGAAGCTGGAATGAATATGGCTCCTATGGAAGCCAGCAAGGTATTAATTTGTCTGTTTACCTCATTTGGGAAGTCAACTCTGTCCAATTCCGGAAACTCTGCATGGATTTACTAGCTCTTCTTCCTTCCTTTCTCCCTTTGTCCATTCACGGGACTTCAGGGCTGGGAGGACCTAAGACATCCTTTTAAATGACTCTCTCCATTTCACAGATAGGGAAACTGAAGCCTAGGAAGGAAAAGGAACCCCCTTGGAAATTTTCATGGGATAATAAGCTACTCTATTTGTTCTCTCTACAGCCCATAGCCTGGTTTGTTGTTTCATTTTGTCTGACTTTTAGGACCCCATTTGGGGTTCTCTAGTCAAAAATATTAGTCAGTTGCCATTTCCTTCTCCAGCTTATTTTATAGATGAGGAACTAAGGTCAACAAGATTAAGTGACTTGCCCAGGGCCACCCAGCTAGAAATAGATGAGGACAGATTTGAACTCAGGAAGAATGAGTCTTTCCAGGGGGCAGCTGGGTGGCTCAGTGGATTGAGAGGAAGGCCTAGAGATGGGAGGTCCTAGGTTCAGATCTGGCCTCAGATACTCCCTAGCTGTGTGACCCTGGGCAAGTCAAATAACCCCCATTGACTCACCCTTACCACTCTTCTGCTTTGAAACCAATACACAATATTAACTCTAAGACAGAAGGTAAGAGTCTATAAAAATACAAATAAAAAAAAGAATGAGTCTTTCTGATTTCAAGTCCAATATTCTATCCACTATGCCTCCTAGTTGGTATTATCTATGAACTTTCGGCAATCACCTATGCAATCACCAGTGGGCATTATTGAATATCTTGCCCTTTTTTTTTTAGCAGACATATATAGCATTAGAGCTGGAAGAAACTCGAAAACCCAGAATGTCAGAGCTGGGAAAACTCCTGGAGCTCAAAGAATCCAAACTTCCTGGCCCCTGCATTTTATTTAATTTTTTAATTAATTGGTTTCTTGGAAACCCTTATCTTCAGTCTTAGTATCAATTCTCAGAAAGTTGCAAGAGCTAGGCAACTAGGGGTTACATGATTTGCCCATGGTCACATAGCTAGGAAGTATCTAAGGCTAAATTTGAACCCAGATCCTCCCAATTCCAGTCGTGGCACTCTATCCACTGTACTACCTAGCTGCTCCCTGCCCTAATATTTTACAGAAATTGAGGGTGTCCAGAGCCCTGAAAGAGGAAGAGACTTCAAGACTTGCTTCTTCCAAGGTCTCCCTATTTGTTCTACCACATGGCTAGTAGGGGAGGGGGAGCGATTCTTACTAAGGGACAAAGGAAGAGGACAAGGTATAGAGTCTCCCATTGTTTAGGAGCTCTAGGACAAGTCTCTGTTGCCACCTTAGATTCTCCTTGTCTTGGTTCTTGAAATAATGCATCAGTCTTAGGCTCTTAGGTAGCTTCCAGCTCTAAATTTTGTGATTCTGGTTTCTGACCCTTAACAAATTCGTTATATCTCTCTGGGTCGGTTTATTTCCTCTTTGAAAGAAGAAAAGGTGGGATTTCATTTAAGTATTGACTGAAAATACTAAAGAAAATCAGTCTAGAAAAGAAGACTGGATGGGGGAGCTCACAAACTGCCTTAAATATTGGAAGGGCTAGTTATGTGTGGGATTTGCCTAGAGGTAGATTTAGGTTTGAGAAAAGGGAAAAATGCCTGACATTTAATAGATTAACGTGGAATGGGCTACATAGGGAAGGACTGGGCTGCCCCTTACTGGAAGATCTTCAAGCAAAGTCAGGATGAAGAAGAGGAGCTTTCCAGATTTCAAGCCTAGTGCCCTACCTATTGTGCCACCTAGCTGCCACTACACACTAATAGGATAGGATATGATACAATGTATGATATAATACAATATAATATATACCATATATAATTGTAATGTTATATGTCTATATATGTGTATGAGTGTGTGTATATATATAGACAGAGAGTGAGAGAAAGAGGGAGAGGAAGAGAGAGAGAGGGGGGCGAGAGAGAAAGGGAGAGGGAAAGAAGGAGAGAGAAAGGGAGAGGGAAAGGGGAAGGAAGAGAGAAAGGAGAGAGTAAGAGGGAGGGAAGGAGAGAGAGAGAAAGGGGGAGAGAGAAAGAAGGAGAGAGAAAGGGAGAGAGAGGGAGGGAGGGAGAGAGGGAGAGAGAAAGGAGAGAGTAAGAGGGAGGGAAGGAGAAAGAGAAAGGTGGAGAGAGAAAGGGAGAGGGAAAGAAGGAGAGAGGGGGAAAGGGAGAGGGAAAGGGGAAGGGAGAGAGAGAGAAAGAAGGAAAGAGTAAGAGGGAGGGAAGGAGGGAGAGAGAGAAAGGGGAAAAGAAAGAGAAAGGGAGAAGGAAAGAAGGAGGGAAAGAGAGAGGGAGGGAGGGAGAGAGAAAGAAAGAGAGAGTAAGAGAGAAGGAAGGAGGGAGAGAGAGACAGAGAGATGGTGGGGGGAGGCAAAGAATAGTAATGTAAAAGCCTTTCTGGACTCCCTCTGCTCTAATTATTAGTGCATTCCCTTCCAAACTATATATTTAATTAGTATTATATAGGCACGAATGTATTATATGTATGTGTATATCATTTGTAAACCTTATATTTCTGTTGTGTATATTTTTATATGTACTTGTCATCTGCCCCATCAGAATGTAAGCTCATCAGAAGAAGATAGGTGCTCTTTCATTATCCTACTTGTATCCCTGTTGCCTGGCACAGTACTTGGCGCATGGTAGGTACTTAATAAATACTTATGGATTTAGTGAGATCATTAGGGACTTTCAGGGTGATCAGCTGGCCCCAATGGGAAGGATGAATTGGAAAGGACAAATTAGAAGCATCTGAAGGTAATAGGGTCATAGCATCTTAATCTGGATTAGAAGGGACCACAGAGGTCAATTAGTCTAACTCCTCTATACTACAGATCAAGAAACTGAGGCCCAGAGAGTTTAGCCAAGACTGTATAGGGCACAAGTGGTTTTTGCTATGAGTATTACTTGCCCTATAGAGAATGTGAGGAGTCTCTAATGATATGGCCTCCCTTAGAATGCTTATCAGAGAAACTCAGTGAGTCATTTCACATAGGGTTTAATAAGACAGACTTGAAGAGTCTCCTAGCAACATGTCCTTAATGACATCAGGACACAATTTCCCCTTGCCTGGTAGTTATTACCAGCCAGATCTACCTGCTGATTTCTCTGGCCAGCTCTTCAGCCTGGTTCCTTTGGTCTCAAACTGAAATCCTCATCTTGTCTGAGCTCATCTCTTTAACCCTTACCTTCCTTCTTAGAAGCAGTATTAAGTATCAGCTCCAACACAGAAAAGTGGTAAAGGGCTAGGTGATTGGAGTTAGGTCACACAGGGTCACACAGCTAGGAAGTGTCTGAGGACAGATTTGAATCCAGGACCTCCCATCGCCAGGCCTGGCTTTCTATCCACTGTGTCACCTTGCTGCCTCTGAACTTGAGTTCTTGACTAGTCCATCAGCTCACAATGATCTAGTCTTCGGCAAAAGGCACTGGTCTGTGAAGCAAGCAATGCTGTATTCTCACTGGGGCATTTGCCCAGTAGAAGTCACTACATTTTCTTCTTTTCTCCCCCCACCCCTTTCTCTTCCCCATCCCTCTCTGCTACCCTGGCCTGGGTTATCTAAAACAGAACATTAGAGACTGGAGGAACTTTAGATTTCAGATAGTTTACCCTCCCTCTTTTGTTGTTTTGTTCTTCAATTTTGCCTGACAATGCTATTTTAGGTAATTTCACTACTAATTTTCTCAGATGTTAAAACAAAGAACTCAAATAATTATGATACCCATTTTATAGGTGAGGAAACTGAAGCTGAGAGAGCTCAAGTGACTTATCCTGGATCAAATAGCTAGTGCCAAGGCAAGACTCAAACTCCAGTCTTCTTGTCTTTAAGTCTAATGCTCTATCTACCATGCTACCTAGCTTTAAGAAAGGAAGCAGGGTGGTGGTGGTGGGGGCAGCTAGGTGAGAGATCTACATAATGTGAAACTCATAGAGTTCTTAGAGGAAGCCACAACTTTTTAAAATCTTTTCCTCTATTAAATATCTCAATAAAATTCTTTCCTAACTTTTGAAGGGGCAGCTTGGTGGCACAGTAGATAAAGATCCAGGCCTGGAGATGGGAGGTCCTGGGTTCAAACCTGTCCTCAGACTCTTCCTAGCTGTGTGATCCTGGGCAAGTCACTTAACCCCAATTGCCTAGTCCTTCCCTCTCTTTAGCCTCAAACCCAATACTTAGTATCAATTCTAAGACAGAAGGTAAAGATTTAGAAAATAGAGTGGTTGATCAGTGGAACAGAGTACGTATGCAACAGAAACAAATGAACACAGTAACTGAGTCTTTGTTAAATCCAAAGAAAGGCAATAAGGTAATTAATAATACCAAAGGTTCAATTGTGGGTATAAGGTAGATCTCTCTCTCTCTCTCTCTCTCTCTCTCTCTCTCTCTCTCTCTCTCTCTCTCTCTCTCTCTCACACACACACACACACACACATGAATGCATGCATGTGGCTTCATTTACCATCTCTTGGAAGGAGAGATGAAGGTCTGAGAAAAGAGAGAAATGCTGCTAGTATCCAAACTAGAGTGGCAGACCAATTTTATGGATGAGCAAATGGAACCACAAAAAGATGACCGGGGGTACATAGCTAATGAGAACAAAGAATAGTAACCCATATTTCTATAGCACTTTCAGGCTTGTTTCCAAATGCCTTTCCTCAAAGTAAACCAGTGAGGTTGGGAACAAGGGTTTTTGGTCACATCACTTTTGGGGTTTGTGGGGTGGGGTGGGATAGAGGGATAGGGAAACAGTTTCGTTACTCTCAATAGAGTGGAAAATTCTTTTTTTTAAAAAATATATTTTATTTGATCATTTCCAAGCATTATTCGTTAAAGACATAGATCATTTTCTTTTCCTCCCCCCCCACCCCCCATAGCCGACGCATAAATTAGAGTGGAAAATTCTTAAGCTGTAAATTCCTACTACAAATGAAGATCAGTAGCTGTTTGTTCTACAACTTCTTTTTTCATTTTTAAATCCTTATGTTCTGTGCTCCTACTACTACTATGTATTGGTTCCAAGGCAGAAGGGTGGTAAGGGCTGAAACCATTGGTGAGTGAAAAGCTGACTTAGTGACCCCACCTTTCTGGAGGTGTGAAGCCTCCAAGTAAGGCCCATCTTCTTGAGATTCTCCTCCCCTGGCTGGGGCTTAGAAATTCTATCAGAAGAAGCCAGGGTTTTCTCTCTCTCTCTCTCATTCCTTAATAGCTTCCTTCTATTATAAATATTGCAAATAAACTACCATAAATTCCATTTACTTTAGTAATTCATTTTGGGATTTAGAAATTAAATCCCTGGTGACCAACTAATTAATATTTTTCAGAGTCCCAACCACAATTAATTTTAATAGGGCTAGGCTATGGGGGTTGAGTGACTTGCCCAGAATCACAGAGCTAGGAAGTGTCTGAGGTCATATTTGAACCAGGACCTCCCATTTCTAGTCCTGACTCTGACTCCATTGAACCATCTAGCTGCCCTTTCTACAACTTATTCTTAAAGAATTGACTGGAACATTGGGAGATTAAGTGGCTTTCTTGGGGACACACAGCTAGTGTGTGTCAGAGGAGGAATTTGAATCCAAGGATATCTGATTCTAGAGACCCAGAGAGATTGTTGTTGTTCAGTCCATTCAGTCAGGCAATTTTGTGACTCCGTTTTGGGTTTTCTTGGCAAATATACTAGAGTGGTTTATCATTTACTTTTTTGGCTCATTTGACAGATGAAGAAACTGAGGCAAAGAGGGTTAAATGACTTATCGAGGGTCACATAGCTAATAAGGGTCTAGGGCTGGATTCCAACTCAGGTCTTCCTGATCTCAGGTCTGGTGCTCTTTCACTAAGCTACCTAGCTGGCTATAGAGGTAGCAGGGTCACACATTAAATGTCTGAGGCCATTTTTGACAGCAGGTCTTCCTGACTCCAGGATCAGTGCTCTAACCACTGAGAAACATAGCTGGTTATACATGTAGTAAGGTCACACAGTTAATAAGCAGCAGAATTGGGTTTTGAATCTGTGTCCTGTGACCCAGCTCTCTTTCCACCAAACTCTTTTGTTTACATATCACGCTTGACTATCTCACAATAACTGTGACTTGCTGGAGCAAAACCTCCCTCATCCCCATCTCTGTGGTCTCAGTGGAAAGAGAATCATAGAGTCATAGATTCAGAGCAGGGGGACATATCACATCAAGCTTAGAAGGCTTTTTTCTAATAATGTAGAGAGAGTACTCTGCATATGTTTTTGTTTACTATTCACATTACACAGAGTCTTCTTATGGAAGAGAGAAGTGATGACTGGATAACTTAAGGGAATTTATGGTCACAAAACTAGCAAGTGTCAGCACTGGAATTTGAACTCAGGTCTTCTATTTCCACTCCACCAGCTACCTAAATGAACCAATTGAATGCCATTGGTATTATTTTCTGGTGTGACTAATGTTCTTCCAGGCACAGTTAATGGTAACCTCATCAAGAGAGCTTCAGGCATTGTCATCATGTGAGTACAGGACAAATGCTCTCTTGTTTCTCTCTTTAGCTTTTCAAAGTCAGAGCAGCAGATGTTTGTGGCACTCAAGGTTTAAATTATGAGGATGTAATAAATTAAGAGGGAGATTATAATCTTCCAATCCTGTCATAATAGATACACTAAATGAGTGGTCCAGGATGCCTCTGTGGTCTAAAGACTAAGTGTAAACCTGGCTGAGGTGATTCCACACCCACACTGCCATATCACTCTCCCTTATCTGATCTTGTCTGATCTAACCTTGGTGTATGATTCATTCAATCTCTCTGAGTCTCTTCCCCAATCCCTTTTATTCTTATTATCACCTTTGATCAAAGTCATAATTGAGAGGCAGTTTGGGTTAGTGAATATAGCTTTGGGCTTTGAGTTGTATTTTTTAACCATTTTTTTTGTGTGTGTGTGCCTTAGACCTCTTGGCAGTCTGGTGAAGCCTGTGGATTCCTCAGAACAATGTTTTTATTTTTTTTAAATCCTTACCTTCTGTCTTAGAATCAATACTACTTTGTGTTGATTCTAAGGCAGAAGAGTGGCAAGGGCTAAGCAATGGGGGTTAAGTGACAGCTAGGAAATGACTGAGGCCAGATTTGGACCTGAGATCTTGATCAATGACACATGTAAAACACAGTGGAATTGAGTGTTGGCTACAGGAGAGGTAGAGGTAGGGGAGGGAAAGAATATGAATCATGTAACCATGGAAAAAATTCTAAATTAATTAATTAAATAAAAATTTCCAGATTAAAACACAACAATCAGATTTGAAACCGAAACTACCTGTCTCTAGGACTAATTCTGTATCCACTGAGCCACCTAGTTGCCCCTAGAATAATGTTTTAAAATGCAAAAACTAAAATCTATAGAATTACAAAGGAAATCAATTATATTAAAATACAGTTATCAATAAATATTTTAATTTTTCCTCAATTACATGTAAAAACAACTTCCATCATTTTTCAAAGAATTTTGAGTCTTGCATAGTTTTCCTCCCTCCCTTCTTCCATCCCCTGCTGAGAAGGCAAATAATCTCATTTGGATAGCATATGTACAATCATGTAAAATATTTTTCCTTTTGAAATATTTTTAAAAATAATTTGTAGACCCAAGAAGCCCTATCTTAGAGTCAAGAACCGAGTTCAAATCCTACCTCTGACATGCATGAGCTCTGTGGCTGGGCATACCAGTCAATTTCTTCATCTGTAAAATGGGGCTGAATAACATGTGTAGTTTGTTTACCCCCCAGGGCTTTTGGGAATGCACGAAGCTCCTTGACCATGTAAAAGTGCTCTATAAATGTCAGCTGTTGTTATTACCATTTGAAACATGTAACTCAATTATATCAATTAAAGCCAGTAAATGCAAAAGCATTAAGCAGGTGCAGCATAAACTGCTGGTCCCATCTGCATCTTCGGACCAGCTCTCTGAGGCTATAAAAAAAACCTCTTTTAGGTTGGCATTCGTTTCCCCATCACCATCTCAAGCCTTGGAGCCCTCAGTGTTTCCTTGCAGATCTGGGAGGAGGAGATGCCCCGGCCTGCATGCCGGCTTCTGCAGAACCACCCAGCTGGGTCTCCTTAGCAACATTGATCCACTGGAAATGGCTCATCACTCAGGCCATAGACTTAAGTACCGCAGCAGGCAACCCAGGAACTATCACATTTCTAACAAGGTGCTTCAGAATGGAAATTGCATTAACAGCAGGAACAAGCAGACATAAACCCTAGGTTTGTTGCTGACCCATTTCTCTTTAGTGTGTTCCTTTATCCTTTTCTTTATCCTTTTTTTTTTTAATATATAGAGAGGAGGACAGCTGGGTAGCTCAGTGGATGGAGAACCAGACCCCAAGACAGGAGGTCCTGGGTTCAAATCTTACCTCAGCCACTTCCTAGTTGTGTTGACCCTGGGCAAGTCACTTAATGTCCATTGCCTAGCCTTTACCACTCTTCTGCCTTGGAACCAACACATAGTATTGATTCTAAGATGGAAGGATTAAAAAATTATTAAAAATTAAAAATACAGATTAAAAAAAATACAGAGAGATCATTTAGGGTTATGGAAAGAGCACTGGACTTTGAGTGATTGGGGTTCAAAATTTGCCTCTTACATTATCATCATCATAAGCTGGAGATGAGGGAGCAGCTGAGTGACTCAGTGAATTGAGAGCCAGACCTGAAGAAGGAGGTCCTGGGTTCAAATCTGGACTCAGACCCTTCCTAGCTGTGTGACCCTGGGCAAGTCACTTAATGTCCACTGCCTAGCCTTTACTACTCTTTTGCCTTGGAGCCAATACACAACAGTATTGATTCTAAGATGGAATGTAAAAGTTTAAAAAAATAATCAGTTGGAGGCATAACTCTAATGCCAGTACTTTCTTAGTTTGCATTCAAAATGGGGACAAAACAAGGCATTTGGGTCATTGAACATTTAACAAAAGAGATTTACTTTGCTCTAACAGAGTGAGAGTATTCAGCAAAGACACAGTGGCAAAGATACAGTTTTTAGGACATGGTCCTCCTTGTCTCCATCTAGTCAGTAAGGTGACAGGACATAGAGACTTCGATAGTCTTAGGCACTCATCAAGTCTGAGCGGTCAACTCCCATGAGGGTGAGACTTTATATGCTCCTAGATGACCAGGAGACTGCAAAAGGAAAGCTGTGCCCGTTAGGCCTCGGGGGCAGCTTTCTCTTCTTTCAGGTGAAGCCTTTCCATGTTGGGGATGGAATACAGGCATCCCTTCCACATCTCGACTTTCCCCGTTGTGGTTTCGATATATGGCGGGTCAGCATAAGGAAATAAATGGGAACTTTGGAGGAGTTTTAAGGAAGCCACAAATGACCCAGGAAAAGGTTAGCAACTCAGAAGTGCATAAAATATATTATCTTTTAATACTATAAATAATACTATATAATACCCAATAAATAAATAAATGAATAAATAAAATAAATATATTATAATACTATAAATATATACAATTTCTTTTTTAAGAGAATATATGAGAATAAGAATAAGAGAATAATAAAAGAATATGAAAGTCAAAAAAAGTTTTATGCACATTTTCCAGATGACAGGGGTGCCAAGCCCTTAATTCACAAAATGTAGAAGGAATACCTGTAATAATAACACTTGTGCTGCCTACCACAAAGGGCTATTACAAGGATCAGATAAGTTAATGGATTCAAAGCAAGATAAAAATATAGTCTATTATTGTTAAATTTATTGTAGTGTAAGGGTGTTAGTTAGATTCTAGCACTAATCATAAGGGCTCTGTCTCTTGGGTCAATAGCCCATTCAGCACTCTCAATAGCACAAGAAATATTTCAGTAGCAAAGAAATATTTGAGAAGCTTTTTTATAGAATGCCCTAGCAAAGAAGCAGAATGGTCATGGCCAGGGAGGTGCGAGTGCTGATATCTTCTCTCTGGTCAGCTCACACTGAAATGCTATGGTCATTTCAGGCACTAAGGAAGGATATCGACACACTGTAGAACCTTATATGGAGGTTGATGATGAAGGCAAAGACTTTTGAGACCTTTGAGTTGGGGCTTTCTAGGCAGAGACTGGAGTGTCATGTCCAGCTCATTTTACAGATGAAGAAACTGAGGCAAATGGGGTTAATTGACTTGCCCACAGTAAAATAGCTAGTAAGTGTCAGAAGCCAGACTTGAACTCATGAAGATGAGACTTCTCAATTCCAAGTCCTGTGCTCTATCCACTGTGCTACACAGATGCCCATGGAGTCAGGACCTAAGTTCAAATTCTGTCTCTGATATTTACCATTTGTATGAACATAGGCAAATCACTTAACCATTCTGGGTCTGTTTCTTCATCTGTAAAATCAGATGTTGCTTACTTACCAGTCCAAACCTCAGCCTGATAAGTATTATAGAACCTTTCCAATACTCTTGATCCCCTTCTCTCTTTATCTCCCTCTCCCCTCTCTCTTATCTATCCTTATTTCTTCCCCGTTTCTCTCTCTCCCCCTTCTCCTTCCTCTCTCTATCCTTCTCCCAGCCTTTCTCATCTCTCTCCACCATCTCCTTCTCCCTCCTTTTCTTTCTCTCTCTATCTACTTCTTTCTCCTCTCTCTCCTTCCTCTCTATTCTCTTTCTGATTCTTCCTCTCTTCTTTCCTTTCTCTCCTCACTCCTTTCTCTCTTTTCCTCCCTCCCTCCTTCGCTTTCTTCTCTCCCTCCCTCCTTCTTTCTCCCACCCTCCTTTTTTCTCCTTCCCTCCCTCCTTCTTTCTCCCTCCCTCCCTCCCTCCTTCTCTTTCTTCTCTCCCTCCCTCCTTCTCCTTCTTCTCTCCCTCCATCCCTCTCTATCTCCCTCTCTTCCTCCCTCTCTAGCTCTCTACTTCCCTCCCTCCCCCCTCTCCATTATAGATTCCCACTGTTTCATATCAATTATCCTGTTCTCTTACTTGCCACCTCCTTATGTGACCTGTGGATTCTTGCTTCTGTGACCAAAATATCTTATTCCTCCCACTAACAACATAAGTCTAACTCCATGTGACCAACCTAGTGTCCATTTCTTTAATTCAACCCAAATCAATCCAATA
Organism: Monodelphis domestica; assembly: GCF_027887165.1. Taxonomy (NCBI): domain Eukaryota; kingdom Metazoa; phylum Chordata; class Mammalia; order Didelphimorphia; family Didelphidae; genus Monodelphis; species Monodelphis domestica. Next base: position 61,979,989 of record NC_077232.1, on the reverse strand, counting down.
ATTATTTCTTATATGTGTAAAGCACCGTGCTAGGTAATAGATAGCAATTAAATTGATGTACAAATAACTTTAAGAGAAAACTTAATGATTACAGAGAGCTTCAAATCAATGATCTCAAAACTCCTTTAGGTGGCTATCTCAAAAACTCATTTCTTCCATTGATTTTTCCTTGACACTGATCCCACCTCCTTTCTCTGTCTTGTCCCTCCTACCTCCAGTGCTGTTTCTGACTTACAGACTTCAAAAACATATCCCTGCTTTTATCTCATCCTGGAACGTCCCTCAGCCTCTGGGGCCTCTTCTCCCCAGAACACTCAATGATCCCTCTGACCTTTACAACCAGGAATATCCTCTCTGAGGCCTGTCCCCTTCTCCCACTGGGTAGTTTATCCTACGATCTCCATTTGATGAGTAGCCCAAGCAAGCCTTCATTCCCGTTCTCTCTTCTGCCCCCTTCCCATTCCTAACTTCTGTTCTTCAAAATCATGTCCCAGAACTGAGAACCTTCAGCAATTAGCTCAGTATCCAGCATGCAGAATGCTTATCAGATGCTTATTGACCTTCAGATACTAGCTGTGTGACCAAGGCAGGTCATTAAGCCTCTCACTGGTCTATACAACTTTGAGACTATGAGGCGCAGAGAAGTTGCTGATCTGTATTGGTAGAGGAAGTTTCCAAACCTGGGAGTTCCCTATGCTAATAAAATCCCAGGTCCAGTTCTTATTTCCTATTATAATTGATTTGTACTTAAACCTGTGTACTTTCTCTCCCCTGATAGTAAGCTTCTTAAGGGTAAGAACTGTTTTGATTTGCCTTTGTATCCCTCACACCTAGCATATAGCAGATATTTAATAAATGTATATTGATTGCTTGATTAATGAAAGATATATTTTAATTTCATTTCAATAGTTCCATAAGAAATGACAATGCTAAGAATTCAAAGAAACTTAAGGAGATTTGTGTGAACTGATCCTAAGTCTGGAGAATTAAGAACAATTTACGCAATGGCCACAATAATAGAAAGGAAAATAACCCTAAAATGTATCAGAAGTTTGATCAATGTAATTGTAATCTTTTTCTAAAAAATTAACCCTTATCTTCTGTCTTGGAATCAATATTGTGTCCTGGTTCCAAGGCAGAAGAGTGGTAAGGGCTAGGCAATGGGGGTCAAGTGACTTGCCCAGGGTCACACAGTTGGGAAGTGTCTGAGGCTAGATTTGAAGCTAGGACCTCCCATCTCTAGGTCTGGTTCTCTATCCACTGAACTACCCAGATGTTCCCCCCCCCCCAATGTAATTGTAATCTTGATAACTTGGCTCTTGTGTCACAAAGGCCACCACTTAATTAAAAGGGAGTATATTTTGTCTTATAACATATACCTCCTTCCTATTATCAGAAAAATAAATATCAGGCTTTTAACCTAGAATGTATGCATCAAGGGCAGAGTTTATACCTGTGTTGGTGATCCCATGGCACACATGCTAGAGGGGGCTGCTCCCTTTCCTCTAGCTACCATGCCTGAGGCCATTTTTCACTTCACCAGCCCCTCTGTCCAGCAGCCCAATGGGAGGGCTTCCTCCCTCCCCTGTCTGGGGTAAAGGGGTGCTCATATGTGGCATGAGGGTGCAATTTAGACACTTGGCCTCTAAAAGGTTCACAATCACTGGTCTGTGACTTTATTTCCTTGGCCTTTCTACATATAGTCATATTTTGTGCTCTCCATACAGAAGAAATACTCTGTCAATGGTGGCTTTTGAATGTACATTTGGAACTCCCTTCACAGATGGCTAATAAGGTAGCTAGATTAATCACACCCCCAAACTGCTAGATTTTTAAAAAACGCTTTTTTACAGATTACATGTCAATATAATTTTTAATAATCATTTTCTGACATTTTGAGAATCATGTTCTCTTTCTCCCTTTCATCCCATCTCTCCCTCTCCAAGATGGCAGGTAATATGATATAAGGTGTACATATATCATTATGCAATACATATTTCCATGTTCACGTTGTAAAAGAAGATACATATCACTTACTCTAGAGAAAAGTTCAAGGAGAAAATAAAGTGAAGAATGCTATGCTTCAATCCACATTCAGGCTCTGTCAGTTCCTTCTGTGGTGGTGGATAGTCTTTTTCATCATGAATCCCTTAGAGCTGTACTGAATTTTTGCATTGCTGATAATAATTGTCATTCACAGTTGAACACTGTTCATTTTTGCTGGTACTGTGTACGATTTTCTCAGGGTTCTCACTTTACAAGTCGTTATAGGGTTTTTTTCCCCAAGTGATTGTCTTGTTTGTTATTTCTTATAGCACCATAGTATTCCATGAGAATCATATCCCATAACTTGTTCAGCCAATCCCAATTGATGGACATCTCTTCAGTTTCCAGTTCTTTTCCACCACAAAAAGATCTGCTAAGAATCTTTTGTACAAGTAGGTTCTTTTCCTTCTCCTTGATCTCTTTAGGATACAGACTTAATTATGGTATTTATGGGTCAAAGGGTAAGAAAATGCTAGATCTTAAAAAAAAGTTTACCATTTGTCTTAGAATCTATTGGTTCCATGGCAGAAGAGTGGCAAGGGCTAGGCAATGAAGGTTAAGTGACTTGCCCAGGAACACACAGCTAGGAAATGTCTGAGGTCAGATTTGAATCTAGGACCTCCCATCTCTAAGTCTGGCTTTCAGTACACTGAGCCACCCAGTTGCCCCTAAAATGCTAGATTTTTAAGATTTAAAAATTGAGTAGCTACCGTAGTTTTAGAAGGAACCTAGTTGATCCTATAAGTCAAGAGAGTTGGATTTTAATCATAACTTTACAATTCAATTTGGTAATTCCTTGTACTAGGTACAAAAGGTACAAAGTCAAAAATGAAGCAGTTCCTGACCTTAAGAATACATTTGTACAATGTGTATACTGATAAGCACATATAAAATATATATAAAGTTATCCAAAGTAAATTCAAGAGGGAGAAAAGGATAACTGGGTGGGATTAGCAAAGGCTTCACAGAGAAGGAAGTACTTAAATTGTGCCTTAAATGAATCTAGAGATTCTAAAAGGCAGAAGTGAGGAAGATGTGCATTGGAGACAAGGGGGATGACCGTTACAAAGGCAAGGAGGTGGTAGATGGAATGTCATTTATGAACAAGTTACCTTGCTGGTTTGTAATAATAAGAATGGACATTTATATAGGACTGTAAATATTTGAGTATATTATCTACACAGACCAACGTAAAACCCTCCTTGGGTACAAAGACACATGGTGAAGCCGACCAACCATTATGTTGGCCATGTCTAAGATATGACTCATTCTGTACCTACAAACCACCATCTCTACAATTAGAGGGTGGAGGTATAATGTGCCAACATTTATTTCAGTGCACTAACAATTAGTCACTACATTGACAAGCATTCTGTTATCATTCAATGTTCTTTTCCCTTATATTACTGAGTTCCTTGACACATTGCTTTCCTGGGACTGCTTATTCATCAGTTCATGCAAGTTTCTTGGCATCCTTCATATTTGCCTTTTCTTAACATGCAATAATTTTCCATTTTAATCATATACAAAAATTTGTTTAGCCAGTTCCCAAGTAATGGGTAACCACCCATCAATTCCAGTTCTTTGATACTGCAAAAAAAAAAAAAAAGCCTTGATATATGGGTAATAAGCATGGCAGCATACTGGAATTTGCCCTGCAGAGCAGGTGAAACCTGTCTGGTTTCTATTTATCATGAAGAATTTAGAGCCTACTTCTGTCCTCACCTGAATCATGGACCTTGAATACATAAGGATGAAAAGTCTCTAATTGGCTGCTGAAAACAAGAACTGATGACTGAGAGCCAGGCTGTTAAACTGGAGTTTGATGAATATATAAAGGAGGCATGGTTTTTCATTTTTGATTACAAGTGAATCAGAATTCCCTTGAGTAGCCTTTCCAGAGCCAGTAAGGGAAGGGGGAATGCCTTGTCTCCTCCCTGGCCAGGGCAACTGGGAGTACATTATTGCCCCTTTCTTCTTGTGTTTGTTCTTTCCCGATCTTGGGCAAATTAGTATCCCAAGAGGGAAAATGTTCAGTCGTAAACCTCATGAGTTTCTAAAGTTCTGAAGATCTGTGCCTGCAGAGGGGTTAACAGCATTGTAGTTTCACTGTAATAGCCAATGACAGAGGAGTCATGCACATCAGCAACAAAGAAAACACCCAGGACAAATGGCTTCAGGGAGTGTGTTGCCCCCTGGTGGAGGAGTGTGCCAGATATGGACTCTAAAGATAAAACCCCTCAGAGCCCAGAGGGTAACTTCACCTAAGGGAAATTACTTCAGGATGCTAAGAAAGGCTGGAAGGCTTCTAGTTCCATGAGCTATGAGTTAATCCTTTGCCACATGAGTTACCTATATGGTTTTTTTTTCATTCGAATTGTGTTCTAAGTCTGTACATGCTTACAACTTCCCATTAAAATAATAATAGGGCTTTGGGGATGGATATGATGTTATAATGTAGGGTTAATATCAGAAGAATAAAGAATGTAAAGTGGCTGACAGGCCCAGTCCAGACTGAGATAATAAACACAGACCACTATATATCACAGGGACAGATTGTTGTATTTAATAAACAAGGGAAGGTGAAAAGGGGATGTGGGATAATCTAAACTATGGCCAATCTACTTAAACCCACCAGATCGAAGTATCTCTTCACAGAGATTTCTTCTGAGTGAACTTCCTATTCTAATTCTCCCTAACTCCCTAAATCTCCAGTCCCTGATCTTAATTAAAACCTTTTACTAACCCCCCCCCTTAGTTGTATTTAAGGAAAGCATCTGTGTAAGGCTTTGCTAGGACCAGGGAGGGTCTTAGATCCAAAAAGGATCCAGACTTGATCTCCCAATCACTGCAGATGGATCAGGTTCACCAGAAACTCCCTCGATGAAATACATCAAGCAAAACAGCAATCAGGAAAGAACAAAATTAGCCACCAAGGAAATGTGTAGCCAACACCTCCAGAGATTCTCCATAGAGCCAACTAACAGCCTTAGTCTCAGCCTAACCCTCCTTCAAAGTTCCAGAATCTTCCTGCTGGTCTTATGCACTTATCTCTGCAAACTTCCACACTTTCCTTATAATCCCATGAACTCTTTGTATGTTTGTGGGAGGCTTTGGGGTGAGATATTTTACACCCACTATTCTTACTATTGAAATTAATGTCCTTGCTTAACACCAATTGAGGCTACTGGCTGATTGTTAATTATGAACCCACCAGTTGGGGGCTCAGGAGCTTCAGCATTTGAAGCATGGCCCCTTAATATCTAGCATTTACATAGCAATTTAAAGGACTCGACATACATAATCTCATTTGATGCTCTCAAGCACCCTGAGAGGCAAGTGCTATTGTTAATCTTTTGTTCCTCCAGATGACTTTTGTCATTATGTTGTCTAGTTCCATAAAGTAACACCTTGACAGGTTGATTGGAATTGTATTAAAGCAGCAAATTAATTCTAGTGGTAATATTATATTGGATATGCTCATCTAATTATTCATCTGGAGCCTTGACTATTTGTCTTCCTTTATTTTTGCAAATTTCTCAATCAATATGCATTAATTAAAACAGTAATTTATGGATTTGTATGCTTATTACATTAAAAACCCAGGCAATTCCCCTCCACCCCCATTAGAGAAATTATTCATCATCCGACAGAAAGATAGACGTATATATAAAACTATGTTTTGCCTATTTCTATTTATCAGTTTTTTCTCTAGTGTTGGACATACACAAGTCATTCTTCAAACAATATTTCTGTTATTCTTTATAATGTTCTCTTAGTTCTGCTTCTTTCACTCTTCATCATTTCATGTAAGTCTTTACATTAAAGACATTTACATTAAAGACCTTTACCTTCCATCTTAGAATGTATCGGTTCCAAGGAAGAAAAGCAGTAAAGGCTAGGCAATTGGGTTTAAGTGACTTTCCAGGGTCACACAACCAGGAAGTGTCTAAAGTCAGATTGGGACCCAGAACTGGCTCTCAATCCACTGAGCCACTCAGCTGGCTCCTTTCCATGTTTTTTAAAAAATTAATCTGCTTGTCATTTCCTACATTGGAGTAGAATTCCATCCCAATCATATGCCACAACTAGTTTAGACATTTCCCAATTGTTACTGCCTCAATTTCCAGCAAAGAGCAAGCATTTCAATGAATGAAAATTCATTTTCTTTCTCTACCACCTACTCTGCTCCACTGGAAAAAAAATGAAAAGAAAACCACACCTCTTATAATAAACATGCATAGTTAAGCAAACACATTCCCCAATTGGTGAGCTCTACAAGATCTTTCTCTCTCTCTCTCTCTCTCTCTCTCTCTCTCTCTCTCTCTCTCTCTCTCTCTCTCTCTCTCTCTCTCTCTCTCTCTCTCTTCTAAGTCCATCAACTCCCTTCTAGGAGATGGGCAGTGTGCTTCATCGCTGGTCTTCCAGAAAATAGTATTCCTCTATATTTATGTACTACAAGAGCACTTACTAGGGAGCGTCTGTGTGTCAGGATACTACTGTACTAAGTTCTGGGGATACAAAGATAAAAGTGAAGTTCCCTACTCAATTATGTTGGGGGAACAATATATAACATATTGGCATATATATAAGGCAAGAGTGTATATATGTATATATGTATATACACACATGCACATATTTATAATATAAGATAAATACAAAGTATTTGAGAAGGGAGGCATTAGAAGCTGGAGAAAATGAGCAAAAGCCTCATGGAGGAGGTGGTACTTGAGTTTCAGGGAAGCAAGGGATTCTAAGGGGCAGAAGTAAGGAAAGAGTATATTGTAGGTTTGGGGGACAGACTGTGCAAAGTCAGGGTGGGGTAGAAGGAATAGCAATAATTTCAACTGGGCGGGACAGTAGAGTATGTGAAGGGAAATAAGGTAAAATAAGCCAGGAAAGGTAAATTGTAGTCATCTAGTGATAGGCTTTAAATGGACTATGGAGTTTATATTTGATTCTAGGGGCAATAGGGAGCCAAAGCAGTTTAGTGAGCAAGTTTGCAGAGTGTCTTGTAATTGTGTTCCTAAAAGCTCTCTGTGTGTCTTAGTAGTTTAACTACCAGATAATTTATGCATTTTGTAATTATTTTAAATGGAATTGATTTTCTAACTTTTCCTGTTGATTTTTTGTTATTGAATCTCTGGTATTCTCTAAATAAATGACCATCTTCAAATAGAGACCATTTTGTCTGTGTTTATTCCATTAATTTATTTTGTCTTATTGCTATGGCTGACATTTATGGAACTATATTAACTATAAAACATTAGTTTTATATAATTTGGATACCTAATTAGTTTTTCAATTAATAATAAAACATTAGTAACAACAAGAATTTCCTTGAACTTATCCTTACATTATTGGAAAAACCCATGTTTCACCATCAAAAGTAATGCAAGGGGGCAGCTGGGTGGCTAAGTGGATTGAAAGCCAGGTCTAGAGATGGGAGGTCCTAGGTTCAAATCTGGTCTCAGACACTTCTTAGCTGTGTGACCCTGGGCAAGTCACTTAACCCTCATTGCCTAGCCCTTACTGTTTTGCCTTGGAACCAATACACAGTATTGATTCCAAGATGGAAAGTAAGGATTTAAAGAAATAATGCAAGGTTTGGCTTTTTGTAGATAATTATTAACTATATTAAATGAATATCTATCTATGCCTCACTTTCTAGTGTTTTAAATATATATATATATATATATATATTCATGTTACATTTTATCAGAAGCTCTTTCTTCCTTTATTCTAGGAGTTGGTTTAACTGTGGCCAGTAGCCTGAAATTCAAAGCCCGATATCTTCTAAAGGGTTTTCTTTGCAACAGTCTTGTGATGTAGGTACTGCAAGGGGCATCAACCCCATTGTATTTATGAGGAAATGGAGGTTTAAGAAAGTTTGATGAGTTGCCTATGAACACATAATCAATGTGCTAGAGTCACTGATGCCAATCAGTGCCAGAGTCTGAACCTCTGTCTCTTGATTCCCATTCCTGGAGTCTTTCTCCCACATATATGGCACTGCTTCAATTTCATTCATATCAGTTCTATTCCTATAAACTTGGAGTGTTTTATAATAGACAGAATGTCTGTTTCTGGGCAAGAGCAATCTTTGTATGAATTTCATAGCCCTTCTGTTCTCAAAGAGCAGATAAACAATGTGGGAGGCACAAGTTGTGTGTACAATCCACTCACTCACCCATCCATCCATCCATCTGTCCATTCATCCGTCCATCTATCCATCTATCCACTAATTCATTCAATCAGTCAGTCAACCATCAAGAAGATAGCAAGACCTAAGTGGTGGCCCTCTGAGCTTGGTAATAAACCTACCTATTTTTGTCTCTGCTCCTGTTTATGCTTCAAAATATGGATGAAGGATATAATTTCTTGCTCAGGGATTGGAGCACCAGATGCCAAATCCTTTGGGAATGGCTATTTCCATGAAATTATCCATTTAGCACAACTCATCCATATTTCTATGTGCTTTAGAATCGCCTCTTTCATACCACCCCCTTCCCCAAAATAGTTCTTCTTCTTTGCTGGTAGCTTAGCTCTTTTCATTTTTCCCAACCAATGGGCTTTTGTTTTTAGGTCTTGCTACATCACTGTGGCCTAGTTTTAATGCTCCCATCTTCCAGAAACCCATATTACAGAAGACCAAAACTAAGGGGCAGCCACTTATTCATCATCAAAAGGGGGATTTCTGCTGGGTTCCAATGGGGAAAACTAAAAACATTGGGTAGAAGATGGCAGATTTGGAGACAGAGAATCTGATTCTGAATCCAATATCTGCTACATACTGAGGGTATGACTCCAGGCAGGCCACTTAATCACTTTCCTCAGTTGTAAAATATAGAGGTGGATTGAAGTGACCTGTAGGGTCCCATCCAGTTTTAAATCTCTGAAGAATATAAAGTGCCAGAGAGGAGAGTAATTGGAAAAGGCACTGAATTCAGTGGTAGCAGAAGTCGAGAAGGGCAATTCGATATGTAATCAATGGTTGACAATGGTGGTACCTCTTTCTCCCTGTAGGATGTTAGACAAATCATTCTGACTCTCTAACTCTCAATGTCCTTACCTAGCAGTCAAGTAGAGGGGAATTTGAATTAGCAGTGCCTCTTCCTCCTACACTAAAGGAGTTATGTGGTGCCATAGTGCATAGAAAGCCGGGTCTGGAATCAGGAAGACTTGTCTTTCTAATCTGGCCTCAGACATTTACTAGGTGTGTGACTCTGGACAAGTCATTTAACTCAGTTTGCCTCAGTTTTCTCATCTGTAAAATTGATCTGGAGAAGAAAAATGGCAAATCACTCCAGGATCTTTGCCATCAAGAGTTAGACACAACTAAAAGTGATGGAACAACAAACTTCCTCCTACAGTCCTGCCTCACTTGAAGGCGCACAGGAGGTGAATTCTCTATAGGCTGTAGAAGGGGAGAGGCAGCCTCATGTTAATTCAGATGATGGCTGCCTGTATCTCCTCCAGGCTTAGGGCTGTGGTTGAGTGGCAAGTTAGGCACCATTCTATTGCCTGGAGCTGGGAATACTGCCAAGTGGACTTTGTCACACTCCTGTGTATTATCTGCTCAGGGAATGTTAATTTATTTTGTAAAACAGGTCTCTGCCTGTAGGAGGACTCAGAATCACAGGCTCACCAGATGTCAGAACTGCCAAAAAAATCTCAGAGGTCAGCTAGTCCATAGGCAGTTAGGTGATACTGTGGCTAGAGCACAGGGACTAAAGTCAGGAAGACTTTCTGAGTTCAAATCTGGCCTTAGATACTTCCTAGCTCTGTGACCCTGGGCAAGTCACTTAATATTGTTTGTCTCAGGTTCCTCATCTGTAAAATGAGTTGGAAAAGGAAATGGCAAACCGTTATAGCATCTTTACCAAGAAAACCCCAAATGGGGTCATGAAGACTTGTCTATAACTGAAAAATAACAACAACATAGAGAGTAAACTTCTGAAGCAGGATATGAACCCAGGTATTCCTAACTCCAAATCCAATGCACTCTCTGTGCTACAGCTCAACTTCAAATCTAATGCTTTCCCCAAGGCTCCATATTGCCTCAAAACTTAAAAAGAATTCTCCACCAAACTTCATTCCCGCCCAATTGGTTTGCATGATGTCATGAGAAATCTAGGTTGGAGTCCTGAAAGTTTACTAGCTGAGTGAGTTAGGACAAGACATTTTGTGCCTTGTTTTTTTCATATGTAAAATGGGATGGCTAATATATGCACTGTTTACCCCACAGGATTGTGGAGAAAACACATTGTAAACCTTAAAGTATTATTGAAATAGTAGCTGTTACTGTTATTAATTTATACTCTAGAAATTCACTTTGCATATGGTGAAATGTAAGGAGAAATATATTTAAATGGGAACATTACAGTAGGGACAGGGAACCCTTTTGATAGCAAAGGATTAGGTCATTTCTAGGGAAGCTAGGCATATGCTCAGGCCCCTTTCTATGGGGACTTAGGCTCTAGTTCCTGGTTAAAGGATATTCTCAAACAGACATCTTCTGATTGGGCCTCCTGAATTATAGAGATATCTTCTCCTTCTCCTTCTCCTTCTCCTTCTCCTTCTCCTTCTCCTTCTCCTTCTCCTCCTCCTCTTCTTCTTCTTCCTCCTCCTCCTCCTTTTTTACATTGATCTGGGACCCAGACGCTTCTTGTGGAAAGGGGGATCATTTGGATTATAGGTGACACTATTAAGAGAAAAAATAAATTCAAGTTCATACCCAAGTTGAGCTCAATGGACAACTCCATTCATGAATTGGGTAGATAAACTAATCTGGTATGCAATATATTCAAATCATATCACATACATTCCATTGCTCCTTTGCTTGAAATATTCAAATATTACATTTGGCCAATGGGGAAATCCAATTCTACAATTCTCTACTCTAAGCCCCCCTACCCCTTCAAATTTATTTGTTTCCATGATAAGACAGCCACAGAACTATGCTGAGAATATCAGACTCACAGATCTCCTACTCAGGAGTCTCCAGAGGTCCTTTCCCTGGTCTCTGTGTCCTCTCAAATAGCCATGATGACCCCCTCTCAATGCCAGCTCCTTCTCGGCAGGACCAACCTTCAGGGCCATCACTGCACTACTCCCAGTGGTAGCCAGGCACCTAAGGTTCCCTTTGCCTCTTAGAACTTGGTGTCAGAATTTAGCACTCTCCCTCTCCCTTCCTCTCCTTCCGAGGGGGGCTCTACACTCCATTCCTGGTGTTACCACTGCCGGCTTCCTTTCCTGTCCTGGCATAAACCAAATCTGCTTCTCCCTTTCTGAGAGGTCCACTTCTGACTGCTGGTCCAAGGGTGGACATTCCTAAGATGAGGACAGATGCTCCTGCATCTAAGGGTGGAGAGAAGAGCCTTCCCTCAAATGTCCCACTCTGGATTTGTTAGTCTCAGTGCCAGTGCATCAGACTCACACTCAAATAGACACATTTAGGCACATAGAAACGAAACAGCCTTGACTCAGGCTGTGGTCTCTAAACATTGATTAGTTTAGGGGTTCTTCACATGAAAAAAATATTTCATGAACCCCTTCAGAAGCACAGGGAAGCCTATGGATTCCCTCTCAAAATGGTATTTTAAAAGAATAGATTTCAAACCTACTTCATTCAGTAGTTTCTTACCCCAGATCCCTTGTTTACATTTTTGGTTTCTGATCTTTTCAATTCCAAACATTGATAATATCAGAAGTTTGTGCTCTCCCCACATTGTTTCATTTGGTTCCAGCAGGTGAGGTTAGGAGTACAATGTGCTTTAGTTCTTATTTTACAGGTGAAGAAACTGAGGTGTGAAGAATGGAAGTTACTTCCTCAAGTTCCCACAACTAGTAACAGGGTGTCTGTCCCTTTAGCTTTGATCTTGGAATATAAGTATTCTGAATTCACATCTAGAGGCCTTTTAAAAAATACTTCTTTACTGATTGATTAAAAAAGTGTGAACAAGTCCTTAAATCAATTAAAGTCATTGTGTGAGAGACTTGGTCATGTCCTAATGAATCTGTATAAAAAGAAGCTCAGGGGGCAGCTGGGTAGTTCAGTGGATTGAGAGCCAGGCCTAGAGAAGGGAGGTCCTAGGTTCAAATCTGGCCTCAGACACTTCCCAGTTTTGTGACCCTGGGCAAGTCACTTGACCCCCATTGCCTAGCCCTTACCACTCTTCCTTCTTGGAACCTATACACAGTATTGATTCCAAGATGGAATGAGTTTTAAAAAAATTAAAAATAAATAAAAATAAAAAGAAGCTCACAACCAGATTGAAATTCTAAATCCTGAAGCTCTCATTTTCTTACTTGGTATTATTTTCATCTAGCATGTATGGGGCCTGAGGTATTTAAAAAATGGAAATGTGGTCATTCTGTTGCTTCCATGCAAATACTGTTCTTATGCACTGTCAAGGTGCAGAGCTGATTCTCAAGACTCAAAGGCTATGTGCTACAGGAGCACAACATCTGGAAAGTTCTAATAGGCTGTAAAGATTTTGAGTTACTGGTCTGAAAAACAATGTCCTGGCATTAGCCTGAGTTCCCGAAGTTGTCTGCAGGGTAATGAGATTTGGCAGCTCTCAAAGATGTCTAAGAAGATGTGGTTTGACCTTTTGTCACTTGGAAGCTTGATACTTGTGCCATCTATGCTTCTACCCATGAGATTTTTTAGTTGAACAGTAGTAGAAATAAATCATAATGTCCTTTGTGGTGTGTGTTTATAAAATCAGAAACCAAAAGTGTAAACAAGTTCTATATAGCTTCCCTTTTCTTTGCAGGTCCCATTTACCACCCTCATCTGGTTTTGCCCTAAGTGAAAAAACCTAGTCACACCTCTGATGGGCAGTCCATGCTCCAGAAGCCAGGCTATTTTCAGTGATCAGCCCCTGCCAAGGTCTTTCTACCCCCTGCCTCTTGATCACTTTGCTGCTCATAGTTCTTTGCCACAAAGGGAAATCAAGAGATGGGAGAAATTTTTCTTTAGTAATAGTCTGATCAGCCTTGGCAATGTGACTCTGGGTGAGTCCCTCCTTTCTTTGCTTTAGCTTCCTCATCCATAAAATAAGGAAGTTAGACTAAATGATCTGTCCAAGATCCCCTCTAGGGCTGAGAGTTTAAATCTGAAACAAAACAACACTTGAAACAAAAGTCTAAATGGGAAATGAGGATTTGGGCTTGTTGATTTCACAGGTCCCTCTCGCCTCCCTCCCTTGTCTATAATTGCAGGCTGTTTGTTCTTATACACAAAATGGGCTGCCAGAGGCCAATAAGCCACTCGTCCTCAATGCAGTCCCTCCCTCTCCTCGGTACTCTAGCCTATTGCCCAGTTGTATTATCCCAGCTGGCTCTAGTTCATTTGAGGAATTTCAGATGAAAAAGAAAAGGGTTATTGAATTGAGTGAATCTGAGTGAGCAGCATATAAATGAGGGAGATGGGGAAATGTGTGTAAGTAGGATGGAGGAGAGAAAGGAGCTGATAGTATTTCCCCCTCCATCCTCCAATCTCATATTCTATTGTTAGAATAGAAAACAAATTCCATTTAGCAGCACAGATTAAGTACCTTTATGTGACATACACTATGCTAGGCTCCAGAGGAGATATACAGTAGTTTATTATTATTACATACATAATAACCCCCCTAAAATAGGGGCTGAGAACCTAGAGTTCTGAGATAGATTTCAGGGAGGTCCATGAATTTAATGGAAAAAACTACACCTTTATTTTTACTAATCTCTATCTGAAATTTGGGGGAGTTAAGGGGTCTTGTGGATATGGTATCAGGCCTGGAGTCAGGAAGACCTGACCCATATGCAGCCTTAGACATTTACTAGTCATATGACCCTGAACAAGTCACTTAACTCTATTTGCCTCAGTTTCCTCATCTCTAAAATGATTTGGAGAAGGAAATAGAAAACCAATCCAGAAGCTTTGCCAGGAAAACCCCATATGAGGTCACAATGAGTTGGACATAGCTGAAAATGACTGAACAATAACAACAATCTAAAATTTAGTGTTTTCTTCAACTAAGAATATAGGTGGGACATCTGGGTGGCTTAGTAGATTGAGGGCCAGACCTAGAGATGGTAGGTCCTAGGTTTAAATCTGACCTCAGTACTTCCTAGCTGTGTGACCCTGGAAAAGTCACTTAACTCCAGTTGCCTAGCCCTTACTGCTCTTCTGCCTTGGAACCAATACACACAGTATTGATTCTAAGTTAGAAAGTAAAGGTTTATAAGGGGGGGAAAAAGAACATAGGCAACAAACCACAGCAGTATTAAGCTTCAAAGAGGTCTAGGACAAAAGAGTTTTAAAATTTCTGATTTAGAGGCATGGTATAATGCCTCAGATACATACAAGCTATGTGATCCTGGACAAGTCACTTAATAACCTCTCAGCTTTAGAAAGCTCTAAATTTCCTCATCTATAAAACTGAATTCACTGACTTGTAGGATTTCTTCCAGCTCTAAATGTCTGTGAAAACACCCTGGAGAAGTTGTGGGATAGAATTGTGATGGAATACTGTGTAAGAAATGATGAGCAGGTCAATAAAAAAAACCATGGAAAGACCCAGATGAAATTATAAAAATGGAATAAGTAGAGCCAAGAAAACATTATATAGAGCCACAGAGTTAGTGCTTGAAGTATAACGTGTGACTGTCTACCTCCAGAGGAAGAACTGATAAATAGAAACAAAACCCAAACAAGACATTTTTTAACATAGATTTTGTCAAGCGATGCCTTCTCTAGTAGAGGGAGAAGAGAGAATCTGGAAATTTTAATGTAACCAACCAAACAACCAACCAATGAATAATCATAATAAAAAGAAAGAAAAATCTTGGAGAACTTAACCAATAAATTGTACTGGAATCAAATCATCATCACGGACCATACTGTTGTCCACAATTGCCCAGTCATACATATTGATCCATAAAAACTCAAAAGCATTGTTTTCGATAGATGTGATCATCTCAAGCAGTCATATTCACCAAACTATATGGACCCCAAGCTTTCAAAATATGGAGACTTGGCAAAGGACATCCAAATTACATGGGAACAGGATGAGGTACATACCACTGATGGCTTGTCTACGACTAACATTGTACAGAGGAAGGTTTCAATGAGCCCATGGAGGATGAGCTTACAATTGGATATTTTATTCAATCACAAAAGATAGCTGCTTTATCTGCCCATGCAATAGCATATAGACTATTAAATATAAATGAATAAAAGCAGGATAGCAACTTGTCCCAATGATCATTTCTGTCTGAACTCTGTCCAAAAATTAAGAATAAGACAATGACAATGATGATGATGATAATAATAATGACAAGGATAAGTGACATTTTTATAGTATTCATTCATTATCTCACTTTTTCCTAAAAATAAGCCTGAGGTAGGAGTTATTATCATTCCCCTTTTTATAGATGAAGAAACAGATTTAGAATGATTAAATCTTGACCAGAATCACGTGACAAATAATATTGATAATACCTAACATTGATGTAGTGCTTACTATGTGCCAGGAGCTGTGATAAGTGCTTTACAGTTATTATTTTATTTGATCCTCACAATAACCCTGGTAGTTGATGCTATTATTATTCCAATTTTACAGGTAAGAAAACTGAGGCAGAAGTTAAGTGACTTGCCTAGGGTCACACAACTAGTCAATATCTAAGGCTGGTTTGGAACCCAAGTTTACCTAATAGCAGGTCCAATTTTATGTAAGTCTAAGAAGTGTATGTGTATTGCCCATATAGTTTAGAGATGTCTCCATGAATCTGTCTAGAGATGGCTCACAGGGAGATATAAATAGATATCTCCAGAGTCTCCTTTGTCTACCCTCTGCAAGGGAGAATCTGATTCCTTCCAGGAAGGGAGCAGGAGATCGGAATCACAAGACTGGCCCATCTTTTCTCTTCAAAGAAGAGGTATAGGGTTAGAATAAAATATATTTGCTCCCTTCTAAAAATTATTAGTCTAAGGGAAAATATTTTTAGGTTCAAGTTGCTCTTCTAATTACTGTGCCTTTATAGGAAAGGGGTGTCCAAGCTATACCAAGGGTTGACTCTTTCTGCCATTGTCAGTTACACAAAGCCTATCACACATAGTGAATAGTGAATAAATTTTCCAAGTGGATAGCAAACAGAAATCAGAGAAGTTATACATATTGGAATATGCCAGAAAAGACGTAGAGCAAATGAGCTCTCCTACTGGGAGAGAAAGCACTGGACTTGAAGTCAGGAAGACCTGCATTCAAATCTAGCCTCAGATAAATAAAAATCCACTATGTGACCTTGGACAAGTCACTCTAACCTATCTCAGTTTCCTCATTTATATAATGAGAATAATAAAAGCACTCACCTCCCAGGGTAATTAGGAGGATAAAATGAAATAAAATATTTTTCAAATCTTAAAATGCTTTCACAGAAAACTTGTATTAGAAGTATTAAAAGAATTTTACAATTTCCAGAAGGCAACTGATCCTTTGAGTTCTTGTCTTTGTTGTTATCATTGCTATTACTTGTAGTACTAATGAGGGTATGTACTGGATTTGGAAGATGGAAGAACTAGGTTAGAGAGATGCCTGTGATATTATGTAAGTCTGGGTAAATCATTTAGCTTTTTAGTGATCCAGTCAACTTTTTAGAACATAGACCTGTTTAGATATTCTATGGTGGAGGAAATTCCTGCACTTGAAGTTTATGGATCCCTTACTTGGTATTCTGTGTAAGGAAAACAGGAAGAGGACCTAGGAATTGACTTTTGTTTATGATCCTGGGTCCTACCTTGCTAAATTAGTAGAGGCTGATAACTAGGAAGATGAATTTTTCATCTTCATAAACTCTGGCAGAACCATCAAATTGAATTCCACACTGTAAAAATGGTGGATCTTTTAAATTGATGTGCCCAAAGTGGAAGAGACTATTTACAGGTGGGCGGTGAAGGGAGATGGGAAAGGCTCTCAAGGATCATATAACAGTAAGATTTAGGCCCCAGAGATCATCTAGCCAACCATCTTATTTTACAACTGGGGAAATTAAGGCCCAGAATAGTTAATTATGCCTATTTCTATGCCTTGTTGTACATAGCTAGAACTTAGAATAGATACAATCAACCATCTCTGTAGTGAAACAAAGACACAGGAAATAAATGGCTAAGCTAGGACCAAATGATCCAAATACAGGGATTCTGGAAGCTTCTTGGAGAAGACAATTTTTGATTTAGGCTTTAAAGAATGGATAGGATGCCAACAGATCTTAATTAGAACATTAATGTTTCTTTGATGGAAAAGTAACTTTAGGAGCTGTTCTCCAAATGATAAGTGCTCAAAGGATATGAATTGGCAGTTTCCAGAGGAAGAACTTCAAGCTATCAAAAGTCATATGAAAAATCCTTTAATCCCTAATAATTGGAGAAATGCAAATTGAAATTACTTTGAGGTTCTGCTTCACACCCATCAGGTGGGCAAAGTTGTCAAAAAAGAAAAATGACAAATGCTGGAGAAGCTGTGGGAAAACAGGTATATTAATGTACTATTGGTAGACCTGTGAAATGAGTGGTCAAAGAACTTACAAGCCATCTTTCTGAACATCACTTCCTACTGTCAGCTTCATGAGGGCAATGATCATGCCTTAGAATCCTGCTGGCATAGTAGGTGCTGAATAAATCTTTTTGAATGACTTACATCATACTCATAGATGTAGATTCAGATCCAATCAACAAACATTCATTTATGTAACTACCATGCATCAGGAACTGGGTTGGTCCTCAAAGAGATGGAAACAAAAGGGAGACATTCTTGCTTCCAGGAACTTACATTCTATTTGGGAGATTCAGCATATGTACAAATAAATAAATACAAAATTTACAGTATTTTCCCTTGACATAAATCCTTCCCCTAAGGTAGATCACAAACCATTTCTGCTTGCCCATCTTGTGGGACTGCCCTTATTCTCTCTAAATTTTGTCATAGAGGGTTTGACTAATGGCAGGAGACCCTTCCTCAGTTTCTCCTGGGAGTGGAGCAGAATCTGTGTTCATTAGTCATTCAGATCCTTGACACACAACCAGCCCATCTTTCTTCTCTATCATTGGGATTGTGATATTAGGGCTGGGTGTGGTGGGGGTTCCATTATCTTTGATGGAGACCCAGTTGGTTGTAATGATTCTTACATACCTTTTCCATCTTCCTTTGGGGTGTAGCCCTTTTCCTGTTTACACCCTTGAATGTTCTTGGGATGGCTTTGCTTGGCTGGATGTCTTGCCAAAGTTTCTTTAGACTAGCTTTCCCTCCCCCTGCTTCTCTCTACTTTGTGAGAGGCTACTACTCAGAACTGTGTACCATCCAGCTTCATGAGAATTCATCAATGAATTTATATCTCACCCAGCATTGCCTTTGGTAGTCATTTCTCTATAGGAGATATACAGAACTGACAGTGATGTTGGGAACAACCAAGAGAATCACGAATGCAGACAATGTAATTGATTGTCCTGGACCTTGGAGAAAACTTTCAAAAGTTGAATTATTATTTTGAAAAATAAACCCATAGAGGACAGCTAAGTGAATCAGTGGATAGAGAGCCAGGCTTAGAATTGGGAGGTCCTGGGTTCAAAATCTGACCCCAGAGACTTCCTAGCTGTGTGACCCTGGGCAAGTCACATAATTCCCATTGTGTAGCCCTTACCACTCTTCTGCCTTGGAACTAGCACTCTGTATTGATTTTAGGACAGATGGTAGGTGTTTAAAAAATAATTCCTTATATGTATTCCTTTTCCCTCAAAGAGTGGTAGGTTAAAAAATTCCTTAATTAGCAGAATATTCATACTAATCTATGTTTTTCTGGTTCCAATATCACATTTTCCCCCTTCAAACACTATGTTCTAGCCAAATTGGGCTATTGTTCTTCAGTTCAGTATTCCATTTCTGGCCTCCACACATTTGCACAAGCCATTCTCCACATGGGAATCTACTCCTCACCATCTCTGTCTCTGGGAATCTTTATCATCCTTGAAGGCTCAGCTTAGGTGCTCCCTCCTCTATGAAGCCTTTTCTCTAATCCCCTGCTTGCCCAGCTGTGAGTGCCCTCTTTCTTTAAATCATTAAAAAAATTAAAATTCTTACCTTCTATCTAGAATAGATTCTAAGTATTGGTTCTAAAACAGAAGAGCAATAAGAACTAGCCAATGGAGGTTACATGACTTGCCTAGGGTCACATAGCCAGAAAATATCTGAGGCTAGATTTGAACCCAGGATCTCCCATCTCTAGGCCTGGCTCTCTATTCACTAAGCACAAATCACTTTTTATCTGTTTATTTGTGTATGTATTCTACCCCTCTTCAGAAGTACAGGTATTCCTTCCACACTTTCTTTCCATACCATTATGGTTTCAAAATATTATGAGCTGGCTTAAGAAATTAAATGGGAATTTTTCTGGAGGTTTGTGGAAACCACAGATGACATGCAAAGGTCAGTGGACAACACAGGAAGAGTCTAGAAACCATGTAGCCTACAACCAAATACTTAACCCAAATTTGACAATAAGGTACTGTAAACACCCCATAAAAGAAAAAGAGACAATTGAGACTTCTTCTTTGGTACAAAGGGAGGACCAAAAAATTCTCCTTGGATTTTCCAGATTGGGGGGAGGCGGTGGTGTACATCTCATCCCTAACCCTGGTGATGTGGGAGGGACACTTGTATAAGTGTTTTGAGGGCAAACAAAAAAATTGTTCGCTTTTTACTTTTCTAGTCCCAAGTACCCAGTTGCTAACAGCACCTGTTGGCAGCTAGGTGGTGCTGTGGATTGAGTGCCAGACCTGAGTCAGGGAGACTCATCTTCCTGAGTTCAAATTTATCTTCAAACATTTCACTAGCTATGTGATCCTGGATAAGTGACTTCACTCTGTTTGCCTCTGTTTCCTCATCTGTCAAATGAGTTGGAGAAGGAAATGGCAAACCACTTCAGTATCTTTGCCAAGAAAACCCCCAAAGGAGTTGTGATAAGTGGGACCCAACTGAACAACAGTAATAAAAGTGTAAGATTTAATTCAATTTGGTAAGACATAATTGACCCACTCAGACATATATGTATGGAGATACACAAGCAACAAGAAAGTGAAGCAATGAAATACTGAAGTAGAGGACAGCTGGGTAGCTCAGTGGATTGAGAGCCAGGTTTAGAGATGGGAGGTCCTAGGTTCAAATCTGGTCTCAGACACTTCCCAGCTGTGTGACCCTGGGCAAGTCACTTAATTTCCAGTGCCCAGCCCTTATTGTTTTTCTGCCTTGGAACCAATAAATAATACTGACTCTAAGAGTTTAAATATATAGTGGGAAAAGCCTTGAAATGAAAGACAGAAGATCTGGGTTCTAGTTCCACCTCTGCCCCCTAAACAATAATCATTGGACCTCTCCAGGCTTCAGTTTCTACATTTATAAAAAATGAAGAGTTTGGATTCGATTATTTCTAAAGTTCCCTTTAGGTTCTAAATTTCAGTGAGTCTATTACAGAAACCATATTCTGGTTGGATTATAGCTGTCTGTACTTCCCACATACCTACCCCCTACTACCTATACTCTAAGTTCCTTGAGGACTGGAATTTTCTAAAGGAACATAGGGCCTTGCATGTAATATTAGGCACTCTTTAAATGCTTGTTGACTGAATGAGAGGCAGTGTAACCCTGTGGTAACTGGACCTGGAGTCAGGAAGAGTTGGGTTTGAATCCAGTAAGACTATGGACAAGTCATTTAGTGCCCATGGTCTTTCTAAGACTGTAAGATGTCAATGGATTTATATTTTGCATCCAATCTCACAGAGTTTTTATGAGAGTAAAATTTTGCAACACTTAACATACTATATAAATGCTAACTGATCTTATTATTCCCAAAGGGATTTTCCATTTCCCTGGAAATCATGTGGTGGGGATGGTGAAGTAAACTGTAAGCCCCATAAGGGCAAGGACAGTTTTAGACTACACGAGGTGAAGCACCACATTTTCAGAATTCCCCTCACTGATGGAGAGAACATTTGCTCCATGTTCCATGCCTGTGACAGAAGCAGGATTGGAGAGGAGAGATCTTCCTGGGCTTCTTATTTGGAGAGAAGACACGTTCAATCCAGGCTCTCTTCAAGGAAAGATCTCTGGAGGGAGAGAAAGAATCTAGGAAGAAGCCAACATGTCAAGGAGCCAGCAATTTACACATGACTCTGCCACTGATTACCATTCTAGAAACCTAGGGGAATTTCCCTTTGGGTTAGATGAAGGGACATTCTCTTAATGGCTTAGCTGATGTGCTCAGCCTGGATTCTTCTACTACTTCATCAAGTAACAGGCTTCTATTACATACAGAACACCTTTACCAACTGCCCATTGAATGAAGGTGAAATGGGGCCCAACAGATTGCAGGAAGGTTTTCAGGCAAAAAAGATTGAAACAAAATTAAGTGTTCTCATTAACCAGATGATTCAGCTTTCTTGCTCTTCAGTTTTTAGCCCAGGAGAATTTATTTCCGTTTAGACTGCAAGTCCTAGATTATAGGATAATGGATTTAGAGTTGAAAGGGATCTCTTTACGGTTCACTTACCAAGCCTTTCTCATTTTATAGGTGAAGAAACTGATGTTCTTAGAGATTAAATGATTTGCCAAGGTGGCAGAGTTTGGATTCAAATCCACACATTCTGATCCTAATCCAGTTTTCTTTCCTGTTGTAGAACTATGTTTATTGGCGAATCCCCAACATCAGCATACTGAAGACTGAAATGAAGAATGGAAGAAGTAAAAAGTGAATGGACAGGTAAGACTTGGCAAGTAATTACAGGTGAGTGGTGACTAAAAGGATGAATATTAGGATTGGACTCTGGGAGGTTTCAAACTGGGATGATGATGTCACCAACAGCAAAAGGGATCTTGGAAGGAAGGATGGATTTGGGGGCATAAAGAGTAGTTGGTGAGTTCAGTTTGGACATGTTGAGTTCAGGTGAAAGAGAGAAGAGATGACTCCATTTGAGGTTTATGTCCAACAGGCAGGTGAAGATGTGGGTCTAGAGATGTGGGGTAGAGACAAATAGGAGTGGAGAGAGATTTGGGAGTCAAGTGCATAGAAGACAAAGCCTTGGAATGGATGCATTTTCCCAGGGAAGGTGAGAGGGGATTAGGGGAGAGGGTGGAGGACAGTTTTGTGGTCAGTCTGCATTCAAGGATTTAGAGGAGGAATAGGAACACTACTTGCTAGAAGGCTCTTCCTTCCCAGAGTAAGGCTGGGTGTTCCTGGGCCTGTAGAATCAATAACCTTTCTATTTTTTCACATTCAACTGTACCAAAGCACAGTTTCATAGCCCCTCTCCTTAACAAGTCTATCTTATTTTTAAGAAAATTGCTGCTTTGTGGCACTGGCCCAGATGGCAGTAATCCACATGCTCTGTCCAGGGTGCTCTCACCTTGCCCAGTCTGAAATCTTCCCAGGAGGCACCCCTTGGGAAAAATCTTCCCGAGAAGGGTCAGGATGGGTGGGGTTGGAGGGATTGTAAAGTGGAAAGTGTAGTATAGAAGAAGAGGTCTGACCCCACTTCTGTAGCCCTAAATGGTCTAGACATAGTGGGATTCTTTGGGGATCAGAGGCCCACTATGGTTCGAGGTTCGAAGTCAGGGGCACAGAGGTTAGGAAACCAAGAGACCCGGGGCTGCCGCTCCGGGACGCAATGTGAGCCTCTTTCCAGCAGAGGGACAGAAGGAGCGTTGGGCACCCTCGGGCACATTCTCAAATTTCCTGTTGGCAGGGGCCCCGGTTCCCAGCCCAGGTAGCGGCTGCAGAGGAGGAAAGGGTCACGCAGCCAAACCAGCTTGGCGCAGCGCGCAGAGTACGCGCCCTCTGAGCCTCAGGTAGGGTGCCCTGGACGTGTTCGGCCCCGTAGCGGGAGGGGGACTAAGTGGAGAAAGGCAGGGGTGAGGAAGGTGGGCTGAGGGGAAGGCGCGCGGAGCATGAGGGTCAGCTGTGCGGCTGGGCTCTCCAGACAGGAACAGGAGCAGGGGCAGGGGGACTGCGCGTTGTGGCACGGCCGACTCAGGCCCTTCTCCTTCTCCGCCCCCTAGCTGCCGAACTGGAACCCTACCAGGTTGGGAGCCCCGGAGCCTGGAGAGGCTCTGGGTCCCCGGAGAGCACCCCCTTCTTATTGCCTGCTCTCGGCTCTTTCATGGCGGGGTGCACGGCACGGGGTGGCCGAGGGGCCGTGGAGCAAGGTGAGGCCTCGGGGCCAGGCAGGAGAGAGCGAGGGCGGCTGGCTGGGGACAGGAGGGCTGCGGTCAGAGCAGCCCCAGATCTGGCGAGGGGCTCTGGGCGGAGTCCGGAGCTGGAGCCACGGCTAGAGTCATCGCCTCGGGCCAGGGCGGCTCCGTTCTGCTCCGCTTCCCCTCCTCCTTCTCCTCCTCCTCCTCCTCCTTTCCCTCCTCCTTTTTCTTCTCCTCCTCCTTCCTCTCCTCCCCTTTCTGGCTTTCCTCCTCTTTCGGCCCTCACTGTCTCCCGCCTTCCTCTGATCAGACGGCATGGCCCAGGCCAGGGAGCCGGGTAAGTGATGGTGGCGCGGGGAGGAAGGAAGGAGACGCGGGATGCGGGTTAGGAAGAAGGAGGAGGGGGGCCGACGTTGAAACAGGGCAGCCCAAGAGAGCCCGAGAACTGAAGGACCCTCTGACATCGTCTGGTCCCACCGTCCCAGCTGGGAGTGAGTGGGATGGGAGTTGTCCGCGCTCAAGGTTCCGAAGCGGGGCGGCCCCACTGAGTGGAGGTTCCTTCCTTCTCCTCTTGCTCCTCTGGCCCTTCCCTTACGTAGCCTTGGCGATTTTAGCCGGGATCCTGCGGCCAGACGCGCTCCGCCCCTTTCCCTCCGCAGGTGCGGCGTTCTGTGGGGTCAGGGGCTAAGTCACATTTAGTCCACCGAGGAGGTCTGCCACGTTTAGGGAAACCACGATTGCCAGGCACTCATCCATGCCCTGGATAAACTGTGAGATTTGGGACCCAGTTTGAGTAAGCTCAAGTTTGCAGTTGTTTCTGAAGAGGCTAGATGAAGAGTCTGGGGCATGTACCAAATGGCCTCCTCGTGTGCTCGTGTGTGTGTGTGTGTGTGTGTGTGTGTGTGTGTGTGTGTGTGTGTGTGTGTGTGTGTGTGTGTGTGTGTGTGTGTGTGTGTGCCTGTGCCTGTGCCTGTGCCTGTGCCTTCACCTCTCTCTGACATCCCTGGCAATCAGTTCACAGCTTTGAATATCCTTGGGCTTTCCTGCCCACAGCCCTTCTGTAGCCCTTTGACTCCTGCCCTGATGATAGAATTCAGAGCCAGAGGAAGGTGGCCTGGAGTTATTGTTGACTGAGTCTTGTTTTTTACAAGTTACCCAACCCCTGATATGATTGGAAGCCTGGCCTCTGTTCCTCATTAATCAAGTCTGGGGAAATAACTAAAGGCCAGAGCTGGAGGCTCCAAAGGCTTTTCAGAATTACAGTTTTTGTGGATCCCGTCTGACTACCTCCCTAAAGATGAGGTGACTGGTTTTGGGTTATAACTCTGTGTGATGAATCCTAGATCTAGAACTAGACCCAACCTTAAAGGCCAATTGGCCTCCTCCTCCCCAATTTTACAAAGACTGGGACTTTAAAGACAGAGAGAGCTTTAATGATTTGCCCAGGGTTAGTTACTCATGTAGCAGTGACTTGAGTGAGATTTGAACCCAAGTCCCTGGACTCCAACACCAAATTCTTGGGAGCTGGCAGGCTGCCCAACGCGTAGTACACACTTAATAGATGTGTTGTATTGAAATAGAAATGAGGCAGTTGAGTTCACTGGGGGATACATTCCTCCCTTGTCCTTCAAGTGTTAATGCTGGGAGGTAATTAAGTTATTAGAATGTGCTGCTGAGTGCCTTTGTCAGGAGTCACCCTGTGGTGTGCATTGGGCTAGGCTTAGCTGGCATACTCAGGATAGAAAGGCCAGTGAAGAAGGGGCTTGACCCTGGGTGAGCCCAGCATGGTGTTGGTGAGGCAGGGCAGGGTGCCTTTCTAAAAATGGTTCTGTGTCTGGGTCACTCTGACTGACACTCCAGCTTGTGGGATCTGCGTGATGTTAGATAGAGCCTTTCTGCCTCACTCCCAAGCAGCAGTTTCCCCAGATAAGGAAGGGAGACAGTAGTGTCACACTTCCTGTGACACAACTAGTGGTTGTTTTCTCAATCTCTCCATGTTAACTAGATCCTATTAAAGTGGTTTTTTAAAAAACCCTTACCTTCCATGTTAGAATCAATACTAAGAATCTGCTCCTAAGCAGAAGAACCGCAAGGGATAGGCAGATAGCGTTAAGTGACTTGCCCAGGGTCACACAGCTAGGATGAGTCCACTTAGATGCTCCTGTTAAAGGTTATTTAATAGCTCTTTGTGATGGAAGACAAACTTCGAACCTTCAAAGCCCTAAGAGGTGATTCCCAATTCTTGGACACTGATTTTCCCACCCTCCCCCTTCTCCTTTAGATTGTCTCTTTTACCTCTCAGGTTCCTGCCAGCTGTGCTTCTCCTAACATCTGGCCTGATGAAATGTTCTCTCCTTCTTTCAGCCAGATCTCTTCCTCTCTTCTCCTGTTCTGCAAGATCTCATTCCCCTAGTTCATGACAAATAAGAGCTGTCCAATCATAGAATGGGCTTCCTAGTTCATGACAAATAAGAGCTGTCCAATCATAGAATGGGCTTCCTGGTCGCATAACTGAGTTCTCCATCACTGGAGATGTTTGTATTTCACCTAGTAGCATGTAAGTTCCTTGAGGCCAGGGAGGAGCCTCACTTTTGTCTTTGCTTCTCCAGTGTCTAATATATAATAGACATAATTGTTGCTTTAGGTAACATTAATCCCTTAAGTCTTTTCAACAACTGACATTTTTATAAATCTGGAATGTTTGTAAAATTCTTTACCTCTTGCATCATATTTGAGCCTTACAGCAACCCCGAGAGGGAAGTAGGTACTATAATTATTCTTCTTCCCAATTAACAGATGAATAAATCGAGGCTTAGATAGGTTAGGAGTTCTGCCTATTGCCATATAGCTAGAAAAGTAGATATGACAGTTATTATTATTATCCCTGTTTTACAGATGAGTAAATTAAGGCTTAGGTAGTATGTGCTAGCACTTCCTGATTCCAAGGCCAGCACTCAATTCACTTTGCCTCAATGCCTATCTCTCCATGTGGTAATCTCTCCTCCTCCCTTCCCACCCCCCCCACCCCCCATCCCTTTGTCCCAGGGGTCCTTCCCTCTAAGGTCAGGGAAAGTTACCTTGGTTGATTAATGATGTCTTACAAAGATTCTATTAGGCAGAACTTTTAATGGCTGACTCAGGTCTTTTAACAAACATTTAACTAAGTACTTCTGATAAGTACTAGGCCCTATACAATAGCAAAAACAAAATCACTGAATCCTCAAGGAGCCTATGTTCTACTGAGAGGAAGTGACCTGTACACAGAAAAGACAAGAGGAAAAACCTTGAAGCAAGAGGACCAATAAGAAGGGTGTTTCAGTAGTCTTGGCAAGAAAGGTGGGGGCCCTAAATAGGATTTTAATCCTGGGAGTAGATATAGAAGGCCATGGAGCCAAGGGAACTTGTGGAGAATCCACGAGCCTTACCAAGTGATTAGATTTGATTTGGGTGGGGGTGGGTGGGTGACACTGAGGGAAGAATGGCTTCTGAACCACCTACCCTCCTCACCATCCCACCCCATCACTGACAACTTAATCTATCTCTCTGCTTTGGTCTTTGATTGAAATTCCTGGATCCAGAAGCCTAATCCTAGAAAGGACATTTTCCAGAAAGGAGCAGCTTCTCCTACTCATTTTTTGCTTCATGTTTAAAAATAGTCCCTTTGTCCTCTGGCCTGGGCATTCTGGGGCTTCAGAGCCCAGGGTGACATTTGTGTACCCAAGCCTGAAGATGTATGATGTGGATATATGGGAGGGGTAAGGAGCTTCCCTCTTTTCTCAGAGAGAGGTTCTAGTTTAACCCTATCCATCACTAGAGGGTAGGCTGGGGCCCAAGGATGCTATGCTGGGGCACCCTCCCCATGGCATCCTCCATTGTTTTTTTTTTTAAACCCTTACCTTCCATCTTGGAGCCAATACACAGTATTGACTCCAAGGCAGAAGAGTGGTAAGGGCTAGGCAATGGGGGTCAAGTGACTTGCCCAGGTCACACAGCTGGGAAGTGGCTGAGGCCAGATTTGAACCTAAGACCTCCCATCTCTAGGCTTGGATCTCAATCCACTGAGCTACCCAGCTGCCCCCTCCCCCCATCCTTCAAGGCAAAGTCTTCACCTGGCACAAGAGTAGGAATTTAATTAATTTGTTTAGTAAATGAGCAAATGAATAAATGAATGAAGATGAGATCTTTGGTGCTGTTTTTCCTTTTTAGTCAATCAATAAATATTTATTAACTATCTGCTTTGGGCCAGGTGCTGGGCTAACCACTGGAGGCACAAAGAAAGACAAAAGACTTTCTCTGCCCACAGTCTAAAGGCAGAAGCAACATGAGACAACTATGTTCAAAGGAGATCTTTCTGGGGGGACAAGTTGGAGACAATCAATAGAGAAAAATCCCTTGAATTAAGGAGGAATGGGAAAAGCTTTCCTGGAGATGATATGGGATTTAAAAAAAAAAGGCCATCAGCTTCCAAAGAAAGAACTGACAGGTGAAATCCAGGCCAAAGCAAACTTTTTTCACTTTCTTAAAATTGTTTTTTGTTCTGAACTTCCTTCCCCAAAAAGGTTAATGGAAAATATTTTACATGATAGCACATGCAAAATCTATATCAGATTGCTTACAATTTCAGGGGGAAAGAGAAAATTCAAGGCTCAAAGTTCTTTTTAAAATGTTGGAAACTAGCCTCAGATACATCCTAGCCATGTGTCCCTGGATAAGTCACTTAATCCCCTTTGCCTAGCCCTTACTGATCTTCTCTCTTGGAACCAATACAGTTTGTTGTAATGATTGAGTTTGATAGAATTTTAGCCATTAAAAGTTTTGCCAAGTAGAATTTATTTTTATATCTTTACCTTCTGTCTAAAAGTCAATACTGTGTGTTGGTTCCAAGGCAAAAGAACAGTAAGGGCTAGGCAGTGGGAGTTGAGTGACTTGCCCAGGGTCACACAGTTAGGAAGTGTCTAAGGCCAGATTTCCAGGCCTGGCTCTCAATCCACTGAGCTATCTAGCTGCCCCTGCCTAATAGAATTTTGTACTGTATCATTAGCCAAAATAGGTAAACTTTTAAAAAAATGTTGGAAACTGTTTTATATGTAATTGGGGAAAACATTTTTAAAATTTTTGTTGATTTAAAAAGAGGCACCTAGGAGGTAACTAGGCGGGTTAGTGGTTACAATGCTGGGCTTGGAGTCAGGAAGACTTGAATTAAAAATCTGATCCCAGATGCTTCCTAGCTGTGTGAATTGTACCCAACTGAATAACACATAAGCCCATATAGAGGAGTCATACTTAGCCAAGAAAATTCCCAAGTAGGGCAGAACCAGATTAAAATGTAATTGGGAAATGTTTAAGAAAAATAAATAAAAATGCAATACAACATAGATAATGTTCATTTGTAGTTTTCTGAGTCAATATGTCTCTTGCAAGCATCTGTTTCTATTTGAGTGTGATGCCCTGCTGAAGAAGATGGAATTTTAGATGGGATTCGGAGGAAGCCAGAGAATCTGAGAGGTGGGGATGAATGCCATACTAGGTATGGCAGATAGCCAGCCAGTTCTCAGGCTTAATGGATAAAATAGTGGTCTTGGAATCAGGAAGACCCAAGTTCAACTTCTTCCTCAGACACTTATTAGTTGTGTGACTCTGGGCAAGATACTGATCCTCTCCTACCCTCAAGTTCCTTATCTGTGAAATGGGGATAGTAGTGGCAACTGACTTAAGGGTTGTCCTGAATGAGATAATAGATCTAAAGTGCTTTGCCAATCTTTGTTATTTTGGTGCTCCTATCATAAATAACAGCTCCTGAAATGGAAGAGGACTGGTGGGGACTTAAAAGTGAGGGATGTGAAAGGCAGATTTCTAGGGTGTGTAAGACATGCATTTTCTGTATTTCGTAGCTTCTGGTATTTTGTGTTCTTTTTCGGGACAGAAAAAGAAAGTAGGACCAGAATTAGTATTTGCTTTTTCAGTTCAGATTCTTGAGCATTGTTTTTGTTGTTGTTGATGATGTTGATGAAGGTAAAATAATACTCTCCTGCCTTTCCAGTCCTCTGACACCTTGATTCTTTTTGATCCAATGGCACCAGACTGTTGGCTGTTCACAAATGAGACTCTCTATGACTTGACTCAGGACATTTTCCCTGACTGTCTTCCATGCTTGGAATGCTCTGTGTACTGGCCTCCCTGGCTCCCTTAAAGTCCTAGCTAGAATCCCTCCTTCTACAGGAAGCCTTCCCAGCCTGTCCAGTGCCTTTCCTATGTATCCTAATATGTAGCTTGCTTTGTATGGATTTATTTGCTTGTTATCTCTCCCATTAGATTGTAAGCTCCTAGAGGACAGGAACTGACTTTTTTAAAATCAGGAAAAAAAACAAATAACCTTACCTTCCATCTTAGAATCAATACTGGGTATTGGTTCCAAGGCAAAAGAGCAGTAAGGACTAGGCAACGGGGGTTAAGTGACTTGCCCAGGGCCCACAGCTAGGAAATGTCTAAGGCCAGATTTGAGCCCAGGATCTTCCATCTCTAGGTCAGGTTCTCAATCCACTGAGCCATCTCACTGCCCTCAACATTTGTCTTTTGCCTCTCTCGGAATCCCCAGTGCTTAGTGCAGTCCCTGGCACATAAGAGGCATTTACTCAATAGTTATTGAGCTGAATTACCAAAAGTACCTCTGTGGGGCAGTGTTTAGTCCAGTGACTGACATATAGTAGGTGCTTTATAAATGTTTGACAGTAGAAAGAGTGTTGCACTTGGAGTCATAGTACTAAATTCAAATCTTGGTGCTACCACTTACTCTGTGACCTTAGACAAGTCACTTTCTTAGACAAAACCTTTCCTGAGCCTCAGTTTCCTTACCTATAAAATGCACTGCTTCTGAGGTCCCTTCAAGTCCAGATCTATGATCCTCTGAGTTCAGTTTTCCTTCTTGTAATGTTGTATTTTTAAATAATTGACTGAACAAACAGAACACTTCCCCTTCCCCCCTTCCCAAGTGCTTGTTGTCTGCAAATCAGACTATTTCTGAAACAGCTGGGAAAGCCTGACAGTAATCTCTTGGTAGATGAAGGAGGGTCAAGGTATGTGGATCATATATACACCCTCTCTCTAATCCTGCTGCATGTTCTCAGAAATTATTATGTGAGCACTGGAGAGGAGCCTCATGATTGGACACCAGGTGGTGACTCAGGCGGTAGGCAGTGCTGAGGTTGGAGCTTCCTTGGTAAACACCTGACGCCTCCCTTTCCTGCATTTCCTCCCCTTCCCCACTGGCTGCTCCCTTGGATGCCAGCTGCACACAGAACCAGCTGGTCAGTAGCTTGTTGGAACACAGACCCTACAGCCATTTATGCCAGTGGATCCTTCCCAGTGCCTTCCCTTTGCTCTTTCAAACTCTGCTTTAAGGGTAGGTAAAGACCAGGGCTATAAGCAGCAACAGGAGGAAGAAGAGGAGGAGGAGGAGGATTTGAATTCAGAGAGCTGAGTTATATTCATTAATTCCCTTGCTATTCTTGACCTTTCTTTCTTCTACATGAATTTTGTTATTTTTTCTAGTTCTAGGAAATAATTTTTGGGTAGTTTGATTGGTCTGGCATTAAATAGGTAAATTAATTTAGTCAGAGCGGTCATTTTTATTATGTTGCCTCTGCCTATCCATGAACAATTAATTTTCTAGTTATTTATAAAGATCTGATTTTACTTGTGTGAAAAGTGTTTTGTAATTGTGGGTTTGTTTTGGTGAGTGTACTCCTAGGTATTTTATATTGTTTGCAGTTATTTTAAATGAAATTTCCTTTTCTGTCTCTTGATGTTGAACATTGTTGGTGATAAATAACAATACTGATGACTTATGTGGGTTTAGTTTATATCCCACAACTTTGCTGAAATTGTTTCTATTCGTTTTTCTGTTGATTCTATTGAGTTCTCTAAGAATAATATTTCATTGGCAAAGAGTGATAACTTTATTACCTCATTGCCTATTCTAATTCTTCAATTTCTTTTTTTCTGTTCTTATTGCTATAACTAGCATTTCTAGTGTTATAATTAGAGAGCTGTTATAATAAGGAATAAATGGAAGGCAATGTGGGTGAAGTTAGGAAGACCTGAGTTCAAATCCCATTTCTGACATACTGGCTGTGCAGTCCACAGCAAATCATTTAACCAGTCAGCAGAACATTTATTAAGTGCCAGGCACTGTGCTAAATACTAGGTATGCAAATAAAGGCCAAAAGAAGACCCATTCTTCCAAGATCTCTTATTCTAATGAAGGCACACCATTCATATCTACAAAAAATATGCAGTGTAAATGGGAGGTAATCTCAAGAGAGCCATGGAGAGGGATAGGGAAGCCTTCTTGCAGAGAATAGCATTTGAGCTGAGTCTTGTAATAATTAAAATTAAATTCCTCATAATTTAATTTTAATTATTACAGTCTTAAAGAAAGCTAGGGAAGCTTGGAGGTGGAGACAATGAGGGAAAGCATTCCCGGCATGGGGGAAAGTTGTTGAAAAATGCCCTGGGGGTCAGAGATAGAGTTTGAGTAGCAGGAGGCTAGTGTTCCTGGGTCACAGAGTGTCTAGAGGAGAGTAAATGTAGGAAAACTGGCAAGAAAACAAAGGAGCCAAGTTATGAGCATCTTTAAATGCCAAAGAAAGGACTTTCTAATTAATTCTGGGAATATAAGGGAACCACCGGAGTTTACTGGGTCACATGGACAGACTTGGGCTTTTGCTTTAGGAAATCACTTTGGCAACTGAGTGGAGAATGTATTGGAGAGGGGAGAGGTTGTTCTTAAATTATATTTATATATATTGTTCCAATAAGCAAGGAGACCAACCAGCAAGTGCTCAGGACCCATACTAAGATTGTATGGATGTATGTGTGTGCAGAAGGACAGGCGGGGTATGTTGAGAAGAAGATGTTGTGAAAGTGGAAATGAGGTTGGATATTTGGGGTGAGAGTGAGTGTGAGTAAGAAGCTGGGTTTGGCACGGAGGTTCCAAACCTGAGGGACCAACAGTGATGATGGTGGTGTCCTCCATAGTAAATGAGAAGTTGTGAAAAGGAAAGAATGAGCTCATTCTGTTTTGTCCATGTTGGAGTTTGAGATGCCTTAGAGGATATTCATTTTAAGATGATCAAAACTCAGGAGAGACAGTTGGTCCAAATATATAGATTTGGGAATCCTCTGTATAGAGATAATTGATGGGATATTATAAAGTGCTTAGCACGTGGTTAAGTGCTATATAAATCTTCCTTTTCCATGGGGGCTGATGAGATCACCAAGTGAGACAGGGTAAAATGAAAAGGAAAGTGACAGGAACTTTGGGTTAGTAGGGGCAATCATCTATGTCTAAATTGGGGAGGAGTGTTTGATTTCCATTGGGAGAGGGAATTTCCTTACTGGGAATTCCTTGTATTGATAATCATAGGTGATAAGATCATAGGTTTAAAGCTGGAAGGGATCTTAGAGAGTGTTGATTTCAATCCCCTCATTTTATAGATGAAGAAACTGAGGCTCAGAAAAGTTATATGACTAATTTAGGGTCATATATCTGAGATATGATTTGAACCCAAGATTTCCTGGATCCAAGTCCAGCACCTTTATCTGCTATGCAACTCTGGATTCCCTGCTCCAGTTCCAGAAAATAGAGGGAAGGTGTCCACTCCTGCTGTAGTTCTATGAAATAAAGATAGGGTGTCTGTGCTGGGTTTTGGCACTGACAGCTTGTGCTGCTGGATAGACCAGAGAATAGGAGAGTTGGAGTCTGGCTTCTCTCTGGGGAAGGCAATTGGTGCCTCTGTCTTGAACTGATGGAAGAGCAGAAGTCTTGAGAGGATTGGAAGCAGCAGACTCTGATGAGTCTTTAAAGAAGGGTCCAGGAAAAGGCTCTGAGACCAGGGAGAGCCAGCATGAGAGCATCAGGGGTGGGAAGGGGGCTCCCTGTGCAAGCCATCAAATTGCTAATCTAGTCATCTCTCCCTTGGAGGGTGGGGGAGAGAACCTGTGCCGCTGTAATGAAGGCAGGAATGGAGGAGGACTGGTCTAGGGTGGGGACACAGCACCATGGCTCCCCGTGGCCCACTTTCTGCCTGGCTCTCTGGCTTTGAGTTCACTGGGCAATGAGGAGCCTGTGCCACCCTTCCAGAATGGAGTAAGAAGAGAAATGAGACTCCTAGTCCCCTCTCTAAAAGGGAAGTAGTCACACCACCCCCATTGCCTCTGAGGCAGGTCCCACAGTTCCTACCCATTGCTGGGGGCCAGGATTTTCTAGATGGGCAGCAGGAAGGGGCCCAGAGGACTCTTTTAGAAGCCCTAAATACTTGCTTGTGCTGGACAAATAATTCTTGAGATCCTCCTCCCTCCGCCATCTGTGATTCAGGCTCAGTGTTTAAGACTAAAGACTCTAGAGGTAAACCAGCAGAGAAAACTGAGCTGTTGAGCTGCTGGCTTATTCTGTGCTTTCTGGAGGTGTTTGGCCTTGGAGGCGCTCGGGCACTTTCCTCCCCTGGGGCTTGGAGGCACAGTTTATTATAGGGTTGGTTGGGCTAGGACATTGCTAGCGTGCCTTGTTGGGGGCCCTCCGTGAGGGAGAGGCTAGGGTGGGGTGAGATAGGGAAGGAACTTGGGATTAAAAAAAAAAGAAGTCTGTAGAGTGAGTGAGCTAGTGAGTGGTGGGGGAAGTTTTCTTCCAGTCACAGCCTCTGGCCACAGCACCCAGGGGAGCTCAGGAGCCCTGCAAATATTTCATTCAAATGTAAGTAGAAAATTTCCAGGCAGGACTGACTTCCTGCCGTTGCTCATTCTTGCACAAATATACAAAGCAGGGGCCTCCCACTGATCCAGTCCCATGGGCTGCCTTTACTTCCCCATCATGCTTTGTGCCCCAGGGTTTGCTCTGCTCTGGCTTGCTCAGCCTCTGCTTGGCTCTGTTCTTCTGGCCAGCAGCAGTGGGACACAGGCACAAGCTTCTCTGGGCTGTTTTCCCTGATCCATTGGTCATGGATTTCTGGCCACCAGACAGCACTCGCTCTGCAGGTTGATTCAATGAGTTACAGTATTGGACGGGTACAGAGAATTTTGAAAATAATATACGTGATGAATAGGAGAGTGGATGTATAATTGTCTGCTATTAGGGTTGGAAACTTTTGCAAAGAGGTGTCATTGAAAATTCACTCCTTCTATCCTAGCTGTGTGACCCTGAGCAAGTCACTTAACCCCCAATTGTCTAGCCTTTACTGCTCTTCTGCTTTGCACCCAATATACAGTATTGATTCTAAGATGGAAGGTAAGGGTTTAAAAAAAAATTCACTCCCTCTAGTTGCATGACCCTGTATAAGTCACTTAACCTCAATTGCCTAGCCTTTGCCACTTTTATTTCTGTCTTAGAATTTATTATTTTATTATTATTATTAAGATATTAAGACAGAAGGTAAGAGCTTTCAAAATAAATAAATAAATAAATAAAAAGAAAATTCACCCCTTCCTAGGATAAGGGGACTTTAGAGGAGAGAGAGCATCTCTTCTTCTGAGACAACTGAACCTTAAAGCTAGGTCATTGGGGGTAACCCTTTCATTTTATAAATGAGGAAACTGAGTTTTGGCATTAAATGTTCACTCCCTAGATTAGGACCCTTTAGAAATCACATATTTGTGGTAGCTTGGCTAGGGATCATCTAGTCCAATTCCCTCATCTTAGAAAGAAACTGATGTATGTAGAGAGAAAGTGATTTGCCCTAGGCAGGATTTGAACCCAGACCCTCTTGACTCCAGCCCTAACTTTCTTTCTATTGAACTAGCTAGGTGGCCACACCAGTTTAAAATGGGTAATTGAAGGAAATGAGGTTCATTCTAGGCCTTTTCTCTTCATGTCATCTTAGGGGCTCTGGCTTCCTCAGAAAGGGTCCTTGTCATATGTGAGTCTGAGATAAGGCTGTATCAGCAATTCACTGAAGCTTCCTCATTCCCAGTGATTGGCCAATCGACATCCCCAAGAGGCAGGAGAGGGCAAATAGGGGAGAATTTAACCTTTTTGGAGGTTACAGGATGAGGTTTCCTGGTTTGACCTAAACCCTCAGAGGCTGGCAACTGGCTATAGACTCAACACTCTTTTGGGGGAATCGGAGGCATATTGGAAAGGGTCACTATACTTGAGTTTCTTCTTTTTTAAATCCTTATTTTCTGTCCTAGTGACAATTCTAGGACAGAAGGGCAAAGGCTAGGTAAATGGGGTTAAATGTCTTGCCTAGGGTCACATGGCTGGGAAGTGTCTGAGGACAGATTTGAACTCAGGTCTTCTTGACTTCAGGCTTGGCACTTTGTCATTTATCTTTATTTGCAAAGGAACTGGTGTGATGGCTGTGGTTCCCAAGAGGTGACCGGTGAGTAAAAAGGCCATTGCATCAAGAGTCACAGGACAGCCTCTTACTAGCTCTGTGACAATGAGAATTTCTTAACCTCTCTGAGTCTCAATTTTCTCATCTGTAAAATGGAGTCAATAATATGTCTTATCTTCTTGATGCAATTATTGTAGAGAGGTATTGTAGTTCTGTGGAAAGAGTCCTAGAGCCAGAAAGACCTAAGTTCAAATTCAGCCTCAGAAGCTTACTAGATGTGTAACTGATCAAGTTCTTTATCCTCTGCTGCCTCTGTTTCCTCATCTATAAAATGGGGATCATAACTGTGAATAACATAGTTATTCTCAGCAGTACAATGATCCAAAACAAACCCAAAGGACTCAGGATAAAAAAAAAAATGCCATCTACTTCCAAAGAAAGAACTGATAGTCTGAATCTAGACCAAGGCAAACTTTTTCACTGTTTTTTTTTAATTAAAAAATTTTTATTTTAAAATATTTTCCCATGTTTCCATGGTTCATTTTCTTTCCCTCCCCTTCCTGCTCCCCTCCCAGAGCCGACAAGCAATTCCACTGGGTTGTACAAATGCTGTTACTTGATACCTATTTCCATATTATTTGTTTTTGCAGCAGAGCAATCTTTTAAAGCCTAAACCCCAAATCACATACCCATATATACAGGTGATAAGTGATGTCGTATGTCTTGCTTTTGCATGTCTACTCCCATAGTTCTTTCTCTCAAGGTGGTTAGCATTCTTTCCCATAAGTCTTTTAGATTCACTTTCTTAATTTATTTTTTGTTCAAGTTTCCTTCCACAAAAGAATGAATATAGAAAAATGTTTTCTATGATTGCACATATAAATTTGATATCAGATTGTTTACCATCTCAGGGAGAGGAGAAGAAAGGATAGAGGGAAAGATTTGAGACTTAAATTCTCTTTGAAATATTGGAAACTAGGGGGCAGCTGGGTGGTTCAATAAATTGAGAGCCAGACCTAGAGATGGGAGGTTCTAGGTTCAAATGTGACCTCAGACACTTTCTAGCTGTGTGACCCTGGGCAAGTCACTTAACTCCCATTGCCTAACCCCTATTCTGCCTTGGCACCAATACCCAGTATTGATTTTAAGATGGAAGGTGAGAGTTTTACAAAAAATGTTAGAAACTGTTTTTACATGGAATTGGGGGAAAATTAAATTAAATTTAAAAAGTAAAAAAATTTTTAAAATGTGATCATAATAGCACCTACCTCCTGGGGTTGTTGAAAAGAGCAGATGATATTTGTAAAGGTTTAGCACAATGCCTGGCACACAGTAAGCAGTCTATAAATGGCAGCTCTTATTATTATTCATTAGGGGTCCGAGGTTCCAATTGTGGACCTCACTCTTAGTTTGGAAGACTTCCGAGAAGCTACTTCAATTCTCCAGGTCTCAACTGGAGAGGAAGCTTGTCATGATGGATAGAGCCTGGATGTGCACTCAGGACAACCTGGTTTCACATCCTGCCTCAAAGATTTAGTAGCTGTGTGATTTAACTTTCCTGTGCCAGACTTGTCTCGTCTGTAAATGAGAGGGTTGAAGAGGATGGTCTCCAAAGCCCTTCCTAGCTCTCCATCCAAGATCAGATGACATGCCATGCATAAAGTGGCACAGCATCATAGAACAGTTGAGTTTTCGGAGACCCAGTCTTCCTATCTCTGCTAGAAATCCAGTCACTTATTAGTTTGACCCCAATCCTGATTAGCATGGAAGCTTTACCCTGCTCTGTTTTTCTGACCTGGGCTGATTCATCCTCCTTACACAAACTGGTAGCCCTTCAAGTCCAGCGGCTCACTCTATTAGTGCCAGGCTTGGCATAGACCTCTGATCAAAGGCAGCCTTACGGAAGCTCTGAACTCCTAAATTCAGAGACATCCATTAGCTACAGCTTCCTCCAGTAGCAGGGATAACCAACAGGTACCACCATCCCTGGCCACCAGTGTTATTATGACCTATAGACAGAAAGCACTGGACTTTTGATTCAGAATTACAATACAGTAGGGCAGTTAGGTGGCTTAGTGGATTGAGTCAGCCCTAGAGATGGTTCAAATTTGACCTCAGACACTTCCCAGCTGTGTGATCCTGGGCAAGTCACTTAACCCCCATTGCCTAGCTCTTACCACTCTTCTGCCTTGGAACCAATACACGGTATTGATTTTAAGATGGAATGTAAGGGTTAAATAAAAAAGATTTCCAATACAGATATCTGTTTCCCATTGGCCTGTGTGGTAATATTAACTCTTCACTGCTTGTACTTATTCATATTGCATCTATACTTAATAAATACGGAGCTGGAAAGATCCTCAGAGGTGATTATTGGGTCTGATCCCCTCATTTTCAGATGAGGAAGCTGAGGCTCAGAGTGGCTTGCCTGAACTCACACACACATGGCACATAGCAGAGACAGGAGCAGGGGAAAAGATGCTCTCAGTTCTGTAGTTGACTTGAGGAAACTAAAACCTAAGATCTTTTTTTAGCTCATGGTAGCTGGATTTGGCTTGCTACCTCCTCATCTATAATGTAGCTAAAAATGCCACATGGTGATAGGAAGAATGAGCTATTTCTTTCTGGGATCTGTAGGATGGGCTCTGAGCTATAGGGTGAATGAAGGGGAAGTATGAGCAGTGGATAGTAATAGCCAGAGCTCTTGGTGATGAAAAATAGTTTCTTTTTCTTTAAAAAAAAAAAACAAAACCCTTTACCTTCCATTTTAGAACTGGTATCATTTCCAAGGCAGAAAAGTAGTAAGGGCTAGGCAATGGGAGTTAAGTGACTTACCCAGGGTCACACAGCTAGGAAGTATCTGAGGCCCGATTTGACTCCAAACCTGATTCTCTATCCAGTGAGCCACCCAGCTTCTCCAGTGGAAAGTAGTTTCCATAGCTATTCTCCGTGCAGGACTCCATAATTCCCAGGCTCTTGAGGAGTGGATGGATGGATGGATGGACTGTCATATTATCTGGCATTGACTGTGATGCTTGGGATTTTTAGCTAATTGGTTCCAGAAACTACAAGAAGTTCACTTACGTTTTCCTGCTTATGCTTTTTGGGTGGGGGGGAGAGGGGATCATCATGTTGCTATAGATAGAACACTGGTGCTGGATTCAGAGAACTTGGGTTCAAGACTTGCTAACTATGTGACATTGGGTGAGTCAATTCACCTCCCTTGCTAAAATGACCAAGTTTCTGTAAAATAAGGAAGTTAGACTGGAGACCTCTATGCCTATGATCCCACCATCCAGCACTTAGCACAACACCAAACACATAGGTGAAGACTGCTTTGGCCGAACAGGCGGAAGAAACCAATAAGAAGGTTCAACGGCTGAGATGGCGACGCAGCAAGGCACTGTGGAGTGCTTAGGGCGTGTTGGAGCACAAAAGACAACACGGCCATCCAATGCAGCTGAGGAAGTCTCCAGGTATAACGACTTTTCGTGCCACTGGACCCAGGCTTCCAACTCCGAGAGAGTGGGACTGTCTCTGTGCATTGACTTTTCCACTTAAATCTCCTTCACACACAAGTGACTTTGTGCACACTCATCTACACCACAGATGAAAATGCACAAAGACAATCGTCATCCTCGGTTACTGAGAGACTACTACTACTTGTTGACTGATTGAGCCCGTAATGATAATGTGAATGGAAGACACCTCCTTCATAGGGCAGCACCAGTTGGGGTGGACAGAGACAGACTGAGGACTTCCCTCTTGGATCCATTGACATCACAATCCTTGATTTAGCTCTGTTCCAGGAAGGAGAAGAAGGGGAGCTGAGACCAGATTGGGACAATTAGGAGAAGGCCAGCTGCTGACCAAGTCAGATGACTTTTGTCAG